>NC_142169.1:17401250-17702500 GCF_029865625.1 Vigna umbellata | reverse complement strand
AGGATATTTAAAGCAAATAATTTTAGGATAAAGAACTTATAAAACATTGTTTAAACATACATTGAACTATATAAGATAGGAATTTTAAAGCATACAAAAATATGGCTAGTTTTTCAAAATTGCAAAACTGGAACGAATTTAAAAATTCAATCCTAAGATATTTCTAAAAATTCTTAGATCTCTTCTAATGTTTACCCCTTTAGATATGCCTCCAACTTCGTAATGATAATCCTCTAGGTTGTTTCCACATTTTGTTTAGATCTTCATCTTGAGGATTGTCATCATTCTTCGCTTCATTTGTTGTCTTCTACAAATCTTCATTATTGCCTGCATCTAATTCAACTGACTCAAGAGGTTTTGCCTCAAGGTCTACAATTTCATCAAAGACAACATGCACACATTCTTCTATTTCAAATGTTTTTCGATTGAAAACTATATATGCTTTGTATATTAGAAGATATCCAAAAAAAAATAGTTTCATCGGCCTTGGAATAAAATTTTCTTAAATTTTGTTTTAAAGAAATTCTAAATATTAAACAATAGGTACCCAACTACTTGTATGGGTCCTTTGGGTTAGATTTAGAAAAAAGAAATCATTTTACAACCCAAACATATCTACCAGTTGGAACACCATAATGCTTAATTTTACATTTATTTGAAGTATGACCCTTTTTCATACAATAAAAGCATGATACAAAGTTTGTGTTCCTATAAGTTGTTCCTTTTTCTACCCATGTTTTACGAGTTCTATTATTATGTTTATTTTTAATTTTAGGAACATACTTATTTTTAACAACCTTATTTTCGTTATTTTTACTACATTCTCCTAAGGTTGTGTGTTCTGGTAGTTTCTTAAAATTTTCACAAGAAGCACATTCATCACTACTAGTAAATTTACCCTTTTCAAAAAATAAAACTTTATTTTTCAAATCTTTATTTTCTTTAAAAATATTTTCAAAATTTAATTTTAAATTTTTATTTTCTTCAAGAATATTTTCAAAGTCTGATTTCAAATTTTTATTTTCTTCAGAAATATTTTCAAAATTTAATTTTAAATTTTTGAAATCCGTTTTCAATTTTTTATGAGCTTTATCTAATTTTTCAGATTCTACTATTAAAGCAGCATAAGTTTCATGCAATTCATCTTCACTAATTTGACTATAATTATCAGAATCGCTAGATGTACTTACTTGGCTTCCAGCGTCGTCGTTCACCACTAAACAGATGTTTGCTTCTTCATCAGATTCGCTCAAATCGGAAATTGTTTTGTTGTCATCGTCCCATGCGATGTAGGCTTTCTTTTTCTTGAAGTTTTTCTTTTCCTTTAATTCTTCTTTCTTTTTTTGATTTGGGCAGTCCGCTTTTAAGTGCCCCCTTTCTCCGCAACCATAACATTTATAGTGTGAGGAAGATCCTTGATTTTCTTTCTTTTCGAATTTTAATCTTCCTTTGTCTTTTGATTTCATGAACCTGTTGAGCCTTTTTATCATGAGTCTCAAATTTTCTTCTTCGTCTGAGTCTTCATCTTCCGATTTACCTTTGCTTCTTTCAACCTCCGACTTTAATGCCAAACTCTTCTTGTTGTTTTTGGCTTTTGCTTCTTCTTCATCAAGTCTTCCAAGATCTAGTTCATGTTCCCTCAACTTTCCAAAGAGTGCCGCCATAGTCATGGTGTTGAGGTTTTGTGACTCCGAGATTGCAGTCACCTTTGGTTGCCACGACCTGTCTAAAGACTTCAAGATTTTAATGTTAAGTTCATCGGTATCAAATGACTTACCTAGTCCAATGAGATGATTGACAATATTGGTGAAGCGTTTTTGAACGTCTGAAATTGTTTCTTTTTGCTTCATCTGGAACATTTCATACTCTTGGATTAAGGAGTTCTTCCTTGCCCTCTTTACATCATCTGTTCCTTCATGCGTCACTCTGAGTACGTCCCACATTTCTTGAGCAGTTTTGCAGACAGAAACCCTGTAGAACTCATCAACAGTCAACGCTGATGCAATGATATTCCGGGCTTTTACGTCATTCTGAAATCTTTTCTTTTCTTCAGTGGTCCATTGACCACGGGGCTTTGGATCCTGTGTATTGTTAGTAGGAACAGAAGAGCCAGACGCAATAACATCCCAAATTTCACAATCAATAGATTCAATAAATATTTGCATTCTTACCTTCCAGAATGCATAGTTCTCACCTGTGAATAGTGGGGGTCTATTGATTGATGCACCCTCTGCAAAGGTTTGATGTGATCCTGCCATTTGAATGACTATCAAAGCAAGCTCTGATGCCAATTGTTAGAATTGCTGCAACGGAATTATTAGCGTGGAACAAACCAAGGGGGGGGGGGTGAATTGGTTATATACTTTTATTATGCCTTTTATTATTTTTCTCTTAATTTTTCTTACTGAGCAGATAATTAAATATAAATGACAGAGTAAGGGAAAGAGAAAAATTGCACAGGTGATTTTATCCTGGTTCAGATCACTCGGATCCTACGTCCAGTCGCTTATCTCAAACAAGATAAACCTTTTTCACTAACACAAAACAGTTACAAATATTAATCACAAAGAAAAACAATTTGTAAGAGTTTAGAAATACCACCTCTCTTGAAACCACAAGAGACGAACTTACACTTCCTTTGAATCTTCACAAAGGATGACCACCTCCTTCGAATGCTTCACGAAGGATGATTCTCTTCCACGCACTTCCTCGGACACACCAAGGATGAACAAGCTATTCCTCTGTCACCGTAGTAGCACTTCAGGACTTTGCAGACAAGAGTTTCCTTAGCTTCAACAATCTCACAGAGTTCTCAAAGAGTTCAGAGATGTTTTTCCCAAGGGAAGAGTTATTTTTGAGATAAAGAGTGAGCCATTTTATAGACTCAGCCTAATACCCTTCCATTCTTCGAAAACGGGCCATCTAACGCATTTAATCGATTAACATAAATATTAATCGATTAATAATGAGTACAACGGCTAGTTTTTCAAATCTGAAACCCCCAACGGCTAGTGTTAATCGATTATTCTCAAGAATAATTGATTAACTAATCGATTATTATTAGCCTTAATCGATTATTACAGGGGCAGTTGGGTTTTCAGTGCCAGCCTCGTTTTAATCGATTAAAACAACTTGTGGATGATTCTCAACAGTAAATAGATCAAATATAAATTACAAGAATCAACCCTAATACATATTTGAGCACTATTACATCAACTTTGATTATTATAAAAGCTTTATAAAATACAGAGATCTTCAATTTGTCTTTGTGGATCTTGACTTGTGCAAATTTGTTCATCATCAAAACTTCATCTTTGATTTTTGCTAACAACAAGGAGGTGGCGTCCGTTACTGCATCCAGCAAAGCACATGTGGAAATTAAAGCTGTAGCAGCCACCTTGAGAAGAGAAAGGTGTTGCACGGAAAAGCTTCCAACAGCATCATGTGGTGGCAAAAGAAGAAGCATCCAGTAGCAAGGAGGTGCAGCAGCAACTTGGTTCGGTACAACACCATGCGTCCAAGAAGAATCCAGTAGCTTGGTTGCACTATCCAGCAGCGTTCCAGCACTTCACACGGTGGACAGCAGCTGGCTTCTCAGACACAGCAGCACAACTCCCGTCCAGCAGCAGAATGAAAGAAGCGTCCAGCTTGCACACGGTGGCAGCAGCGCATCACTGGTCACGGCTGGAAGCAGCAGCGTCCAACAAGCTTCAAACGTCCAGCTGAGGAGAAAAACGAACTTCATTTGAATGAAGGTGTGCACGGGAACATGGAGGCAGCAGCGGAGAAGGAGCTTCGTCCAACACAGCATTCCAGCAACGCAACAGCACCAACAAACTAGTAAAAAATTGGGTTTTTACAGCGCACATTATGCCACGGTTCACTAGAAACCGCAGCATAATGGTGCCCGGTGGCAGTTTTGTAAATAAATCGAACGAATATGCCGCGGTTTAGAGGGGAACCGCGGTATATACGCTGGTCAACCATCCCCTTTGACGCCACGTCTGAAAAAAAAATTAAATAACAGCGTATATGCCGCGGTTCTCGGGAAAATCGCGGCATATACCCCTGCCAATTTATTGCAGGGGCTGACTGAGTCAGAGAATTTCAGAAGTTACAGGGGTATATGCCGCGGTTTCTCAGAGCAACCGCGGCATATCCCCCTGTCATCTACTGATATTCCCTAAGAGGCAGTTGGGGAGACAATTGTATTCAGCACGTTACAGGGGTATAGGCCGCGGTTCTCAGAGTAACCGCGACCTATTCTCCTACCTGAAATAAGTTTAAAATGAATTTGAAATATTTAGAGGAATATACCGCGGTTGCCCGCTGAACCGCGGCATATAGTTTAAAAATAATTTCAAAAATGCCATTTAGGTTAATGAGTATAGGCCGCGGTTCGTTGTGAAACCGCGGCATATAACCATCTTATACCGCGGTTAAGTAGTGAACCGCGGTAGATTCCCCAATCAGAGTTAAAAAATAAAACTTTGGAACAGTATCGTCTTGTTCGCGCAGACGCTGCGAGTTTCTTCTCCCGTGGACCACCCATCTCAGTTCCCTCGTTTCTTCACCGTTTAAACTCAAAATTGTTCGGTCATTTCCCATTTTTGACGATAAGAAACAGTTTTAGCCGATCAAAATCGTTTGAAACGCCTGTCATTCCTCTCCGTTGCCATTCCCCTTTGTTGCACCAAGCTTTTTCGCCGCCGCTGTTTCAGGTATTTATGCCCTTTTGCATTCTTAACATGATTTCTTCATTAGTTTTTGCATAATAACAATTGCTATAGTTTTGGTAATGTATGAAATTACTATAGTTTTGGTAATGTATGGTATAGTTTTTGCTAAAATTTTGGTAATGCATGAAATTGCTATAGTTTTGGTAATGTATGGTATAATTTTTGCTATAGTTTTGGTAATGTGTGTTGTAGTTCTTGCATTATTTATAAACCTTAAAATATTATTCACTAAGTTTCAATGATATGTATGAAATTGCAAGTTTGATTTTTAGTAGCTTATCTTTTTATGTAATATTTAGGAATATGGATCGAAATTGGATTAATTTACCACGTATTAGTGCTGAGTACGAGAGAGGTGTAGAGGAATTTATACAATTTGCGCAACGTAATGAGGGGAGAAGTGATGATGAAGTGAAGTTTAGATGTCCTTGTGTGAACTGTTTGAATGGGAGAAAGTTGAACGCAACTCAAATTAGAGAACATCTTATATGTGATGGTTTCCTAAGATGCTATACAACATGGATATGGCACGGCGAAGAAATGCATTTTCCCACTGACTCTCAAACTGCGAAGAATTGTTGCAAGCGCATCTTTATATATTGAACAACACAGATGAGGTGATCCCTTTTTGGAAGCACACAAAGCCATTGTTAAGAATAAAAATCCAAGACAATCAGAGAAATGGCAATTGATGGAGCATAACAAAACATTTATGTCTTGGTTCAAATCTGAAATTGACAAAGAGCCACATTCTTCTGAAACTTTATTGTGGCTTGCAAATGGTTTGAAGTTTGATGTCGTGTGTTGTACAGGTTATGAAGTCAATAATTGCACATTCTATACGAAGACTTTGGATGATAAAAGCACAGTACAAAATAGTGGAGTCAGTTTAGAAGCTGAGTCACTTCAATTTTCCACATCAAAAGATCAATCTCCTATACTTGGATCAATGAGCTATTATGGTATAATAGAAGAGATATGGGAGGTTGATTACACCAAGTTTTTTGTTCCATTGTTCAAGTGTAAGTGGTTTGACAATAAGAGTGGTGTGAAAATAGATGACTTGGGTATGACACTGGTTGATTTTCGCAAGGTGGGTTACCGAGACGAACCGTTTATCATGGTACATCAAGCATCTCAAGTTTTTTATGTCAAAGATCCTGCGTCTGACCATTGGTATGTTGCTCTTCAAGGCAAAAAACAAATTGAAGTTAACGAAGACAATCTGATTAATATTTATATTGCTGACAACCATTCATTTCAAACTACAACAAATTTGGATGACCAACCTCTAGTTGACGATGATGTACATGCAATTCGGTCAGATCATGATGAGGGAATATACATATGATGAATCCATATCTTTATGTATGAATTTTCAATTTCTGTATAAGTATTTTATTAATATAACATAAGTTTTCCTTTTATACATTTCCTATGATTACTATTACATGTTTTGTTAATTTATATGATATTACATAAGTCTTGAAATAAAATTTAATGTTGTTATTTATTTTGACAGATATATGGCTGATCATCCACATTATTCAGGGGATGAGGCTCCCTCAACCAGATCCACTAGAGGACCCACTAGGATGAAACAACTATTGATCAGGAAAAATAGTGGTGAAAGAACTCCGGTGAATGTGATGTTACCAATAAGGAGTATTGGTAAATCTTGAAGAAATTTGTTTTGATGATGCTGCAAGAAGTTTTAGTTGAAGAAGATATTAGAATTAGTTAAAAGCAATTTGTAGAAATTAAATGTATTAGGAAATTCTTGTAAACTTTGTAAACTTGCATTTTTAACTGCAATAATCGATTATGGAATGGCAATAATCGATTATCACAGAGTCATACAGGAATAATCGATTATCACATCATATAATCGATTATCATATTTTGAAAACCCTGTAACGGACTTGAATAATCGATTATCACTTTTGATAATCGATTATCAGTGGCAGTTGGGAGATGTCTTTTCAGTTTTTGACCCTGCACGAAACTAGGCTTATAAATAGAGGTCTTAACAGCTCTTAGAATGAACTTTTCAATTGAGAGTATTAGAGCTTTGTGCCTAAGGGAAGCTCTCTGTGAGTGAAAAGGATCTATGCCATTTTGAGAATACAGTTTGTCTGAGGAAGTTCTCAAAGTGATAGAGTGCTCTTGCCTGGTCTTGTGAATAGGAGAAGCTCGCGTTTTGTGTGTCAAAGGTCGGAGCGGTTCTCTTCAAGTTGGCTGAGCAGGTTCTTCCGTTCGTTTGTCGAAGGAAGGTGTTTTCTATTCTTTTCTTATTTTGATTATCTGATTGTAATCTGCAACTATATTTTTAGTGAAAAAGGTTAATCGTTATTTATAGTGATTAACGACTGGACGTAGAATCTTTTGATTCGAACCAGGATAAAAATTTTGTGTTGATTTTCTTAATCCCTAAACTCTTAGCACATATTTTAACTTGTGTTGTGATCGTTACACGTTTTCCGCTATCTATATTTTATTCCGCTGCACGACTCTATAACGGTACCGATTGTTCCAACAATTGGTATCAGAGCTTGCTTTGATAGTTTTTCAAATTTTTCGAAAATGGGCGGTCATAACCAAGTTTATGCTGAGGGCGCTTCTATTGATAGACCTCCTTTGTTTACGGGGCAAAATTATGCGTTTTGGAAAATAAGAATGCAAATATTTTTGGAGTCTATTGACAGGGGTATTTGGGAAGTTGTTATGAATGGACCAATTGTTCCCACTATTTTAGTAAATGATATGCAGGTAGAAAAACCATTTTTACAGTGGACTATGGATGAAAATAGAATGGCACAATATGATGTTAGGGCTAGGAACATAATTTTATCTGCACTAACCCTTGATGATTTTTTCAAAGTTTCTGTTTATGAAAGTGCTCAGGAAATGTGGGAATTTTTAAGAGTTACTCATGATAAAGTCACAGATGTTGTTAAGTTGACGTTGTCTGATTCAAGCTCCTCAAGCTCAAGCAATTCTAATGAGCAAGAAAATCTATGCTTGATGGCCAACAATAAATCATCTGAAAGCAAAATCTTGAAGGAAAAGAAGGACTATCAAGGTTCCTCCTCAAGCTTCAAATGTTATGAATGTGGTGAAAGAGGCCATGTGAAAGCCTATTGTTCAAGCAACAAAAGAAGTAAAGAAAGAAAAGAAAAGAAAATTCACAAGAAGAAGGTTCACATTGCTTGGGAGGATAATGCATCAACCACCTCTAGTTCAAGTAATTCTATTGAAGAAACAAACTTATGTTTGACAGCTAATGTTGATGACACTGCAAGCCAAGTAAGTTGTTCTAATTCTGAATCTAGTGAATTTGATTTGCAAAAAGCTTTTCTTGAATTGCTTGATGAATCTGAAAAATTGAATGTTGCTCATAAAAATTTGAAAAAGGAATTTAAAGAATTGCGAATTAAATATGAGAAGGCATTAGATGAGGAAGTAAGTTTGAGAAATAAAATTTGCAACTTGGAAATGAAAGAGTCTTCAAATGTTGAACATCCTGTTGAATGTCTTTCATGTAAGAGTCATATGCTTGATATTGATATTCTTGAAAATCTTCTTGAAGTTGCAACTGGAAATAATAATGTTGAAATTCCTATAATTGTTAGAAAGGTTTATAAAAACAAAAGTGTTTTTAAAAGTAAGAACAAAATTAAAAGAACACGTAGGGTATGGGTTGAAAAAGGAACTATGTCTTATAGAAACCCAAATGTTGTCACATGCTTTTATTGTATGAAAAAGGGGCACACTTCTAACAAATGTAGAATTAAACATTTTGATGTTCCAAATGGAAAATATGCTTGGATTCCTGTTATAAAGTAAATTGTCTCTAACCCCAAAGGACCCAAATTAGATTATGGGGACCAAAACTCTATTGTTTTGTTTTGCAGGTTAATTTTTTCAAAAGGAAAAGAAGACTCTATGGTATCCTGGTATTTTTTAAGAGCTTTGAAATAATTTATGAATGTTAGATGTGTCTTAAGTTGAAAATTTGGCCCAAATTTGTGTTTTTCGGAAATTAACGTAAATAATCGATTACCAAGGGTAATAATCGATTATCTCGTCCTCAAAATTTGGATTTTGGCAATTTGGCTCGCAAATAATCGATTATTTAAAGTAATAATCGATTATCTTAAGTCACAGCGTAAAAAAAAAAAATTTAAAAAAAAAAATTTTTTTGAGTCTGTTTTTAAAAGGGGATTATTACATTCAGGGGAAAGTATATGAGTTTGTTAGATATCTTGGTTTTATCTCTATTATGGATTAATTGATATTGTTTGTACTTCTTAATTAGAGTTGAATTTCTGTTTTTCTTATATTCCAAGAGGTATTCTGTTCTTTCATGTTATGAAATTTCAATTTTCTTTTTGTTTTTAAATGCATCAATTCTTTTGTTGAGGGGGAGAAAAGTTTGAGGGGGAGTTTTTCCACTTTTTTACTTTTTGCTTATGATAAAAAAGGGGGAGAAAACTTCTAATTTTAGTAGTGCAATTATTACTAACATGTTTGTAAGTATGCAATCTGTGCAGGAAATTAGAAATGCTTTTAACAAATTGAATTTTTGATCATCATCAAAAAGGGGGAGATTGTTACCAATAAGGAGTATTGGTAAATCTTGAAGAAATTTGTTTTGATGATGCTGCAAGAAGTTTTAGTTGAAGAAGATATTAGAATTAGTTAAAAGCAATTTGTAGAAATTAAATGTAGTAGGGAATTCTTGTAAACTTTGTAAACTTTCATTTTTAACTGCAATAATCGATTATGGAATGGCAATAATCGATTATCACAGAGCCATACAGGAATAATCGATTATCACATCATATAATCGATTATCATATTTTGAAAACCCTGTAACGGATTTGAATAATCGATTATCACTTTTGATAATCGATTATCAGTGGCAGTTGGGAGATGTCTTTTCAGTTTTTGACCCTGCACGAAACTAGGCTTATAAATAGAGGTCTTCACAGCTCTTAGAATGAACTTTTCAATTGAGAGTATTAGAGCTTTGTGCCTAAGGGAAGCTCTCTGTGAGTGAAAAGGATCTATGCCATTTTGAGAATACAGTTTGTCTGAGGAAGTTCTCAAAGTGATAGAGTGCTCTTGCCTGGTCTTGTGAATAGGAGAAGCTCGCGTTTTGTGTGTCAAAGGTCGGAGCGGTTCTCTTCAAGTTGGCTGAGCAGGTTCTTCCGTTCGTTTGTCGAAGGAAGGTGTTTTCTATTCTTTTCTTATTTTGATTATCTGATTGTAATCTGCAACTATATTTTTAGTGAAAAAGGTTAATCGTTATTTATAGTGATTAACGACTGGACGTAGAATCTTTTGATTCGAACCAGGATAAAAATTGTGTTGATTTTCTTAATCCCTAAACTCTTAGCACATATTTTAACTTGTGTTGTGATCGTTACACGCTTTCCGCTATCTATATTTTATTCCGCTGCGCGACACTATAACGGTACCGATTGTTCCTACATGTGAATGTCACCACGGGTGTGGCAACTGGCCCCCATGCAGATGACTTCCGATCATATCTTGGAGTGGTGGCACGTGATAAGATTAGCATTCTCATTCCATCTTGTGATCATGTGTCCGAGGTTGATCGGAACATTATTTGGAAAGATATATTGGTAAGTTAGTTAATAGCATTTGAATTAAAATTTGTTTATATTGATAATTTTGTACTAATACAACTTTATTATGTTTTTTTCAGCTGACATTTGACATTCCAAATGTCACAACACTTAGAAATAAGTGTTTGTCAACTGTTGCAGAAAATTTCAGAAACTTTAAAAGCAAGTTGACATCAAGATACATCTTTGGACACCTTAAACATAAAAGTCCATGTAGTTCATATAAGTCCATTGATGAGGAGACTTGGCGGCTTTTTAAAGAGAGTCGGATGTCAGAGGAATGGCAGGTTAGTGTAGTTCATATTATTCAATTCCTCATTAACAAATATATATCATATGAACTAATTAATTAATGTGTATGTGACAGGCAATTAGAAGCAAAGCACAAGGAACAAGTGCTCACAACAAAAACCCCCACCTATTATCTCGTGGTGGGTATAGGAAGCTTGAGGAGAAAATCCTCAAGCAAAAGGCAGATGCTATACCACAATCTCAGGGTGGTAGCCCTCCTCAGCCTCCTTCTCCACCGTCTAGACATGAGAAATGGAAGTTGGCCTGATGGAAGAACGGATTGGCTGATTCGGGTGGAGGAACAAATCAACCAAGCTCACCTCTAACTTGGACCATAGAAGCACCCAGCAATGGAAGAGGTGCTTCAGCAATGCAGCGGAATGGGTTGAAGATGACTGGAGGAAACAGAAAAGTAAGTTGAATGAAACAGTGGTTCGGTGAAGGAGAAACTGAAGCACAATTTCAAACAGTGGTGTTCTGTGAATTGGGAAGTGAAATGGAGGCAGAGATTTGGGTGCTGAAATGTGATGCGGATGGGTGGAGATTTGCTAGTAATGGAGCCTAGCTAGGGAGAGAGGCTAGAGGAAACTCTCAAGCTCTCTCTCGGTGACCTTCAATTGAATGAAGAATTGTTTTCTGGAAATGGAGGCAGAGATTTGGGTGCTGAAATGTGATGCGGATGGGTGGAGATTTGCTAGTAATGGAGCCTAGCTAGTAATGGAGCCTAGCTAGGGAGAGAGGCTAGAGGAAACTCTCAAGCTCTCTCTCGGTGACCCTCAATAAGAAGAAAGTTCTGGACAGCATCAACAGAAAACAATTCTTCATTCAATTAAAGGTCACCGAGAGAGAGCTTGAGAGTTTCGTCTAGCCTCTCTCCCTAGCTAGGCTCCATTACTAGCAAATCTCCACCCATCCGCATCACATTTCAGCACCCAAATCTCTGCCTCCATTTCACTTCCCAATTCACAGAACACCACTGTTTGAAATTGTGCTTCAGTTTCTCCTTCACCGAACCACTGTTTCATTCAACTTACTTTTCTGTTTCCTCCAGTCATCTTCAACCCATTCCGCTGCATTGCCGAAGCACCTCTTCCATTGCTGGGTGCTTCTATGGTCCAAGTTAGAGGTGAGCTTGGTTGATTTGTTCCTCCACCCGAATCAGCCAATCCGTTCTTCCATCATGGCCCGTATGCGACCATCGGGCACCTACTCTTCCGACATTGAACGAGAGATTTTTGAAAGAATTGGAAGTTATCACTGTTCCTAAAATAATAAGTATTGTCATTATACATACTACATTAAACTATTTAAAGAATAATGGTGTTTTGTAATGTTACAGGACGCCTTGGTTGAGCAGAGCTCCCAAGGCCAATTCACTCCAGAGGGTCGCCAGGATATTCTTGCTGCTGCGATTAGACGACCTGAGCACCCTGGACGTGTACGTGCTGCAGGTCCTGGAGTAGGAATTAAAGATTATTTTGGGAGCTCTTCTCGTCAGCCTTCATATTCATACAGCGATACACAAAGGATGACAGAAGAGATCACAAAAAAGGTCCGAGAAGACCTTAGAGAGGAGATCAGGGCCGAGGTGAGGGCTGAATTCCACGTCATGTTCCAGCAGCAGTTTCAGAGCATGCGCCCAGTGCCGTCTCCTATAGAGGAACATGTTATCCCTCCCCCTCCCACAGGTAAACTTAATAAACATTTATGTGCAATTATTTCTATCTTTTGTATAATCTAACATTTACTCTGACAGGGAGAAGCGGGAAAGGATGTTGTTCCGCATCAGCCATCCCAGAGGATGACATGGACGATGGTAGTCCATGTCTGCTATACATTTTAGAGGCTACTGAGATGGTGCTGGTAGCTCGTGGAACAGAGTTTAGGTCAGCTTATGTATGTCATGGTATGCAACTATTAGAGGATGAGGTGAAGGTCTCAGTGGATGAAATGATCATACCAGATGCCTCGGTTCCTCTGTCCACGGAAGAGATTTTCACTGTGGAACAAGCATATAAGTCGTTTATCACTTGGCCTAAATTTTTGGTTAAACCAGTTTCTGACCCCTCGGTATGAAATTCTTCTTTACACTTCTCAATTTTAAAGGTTTTTGATGTCAAAACTTATCTTATCTTTTCATGTAACAACAGACGCAGGCACAAGAGAAGATTCCTCTATCTGAGGATGACCCTCTTTCTTCATTGCATCTACTTGCTGACATCCTTGATGATAAGCCTTTGGAGGTTGAGTATGATGCTAATGTATTTGGGACAGGCTCCGAGGTCCCAATATACCTTAATAGCCAAGATGTCCGTGAGCTTGCGTCGGGAACACAAGAGTTGAATATTTCAATTATTCAACTTTGGACGATGTAAGTCTATGACCAATTATTTATATATAAAATTGATTTATATATCAAGTATCCTTATATCAAAGTTAATTTTTGATTTCAGGTATATGTCTGGGGTCAGTAACAAGTTGGGGCGTTTTGATGATTATGGATTCATTGATCCCCAATCAATTCATGAATCAAATGATTTTGATCAGATCAACATGAATCTGATAAGAAGTTTTGGAAGGGGCAAGAAAATATACTTTTTGCCTTATATATCCGGGTAAGTGAACTTTGTTAACATAATAATGTTCCATATGTGATTTTAATATTTAATAGTTACGTTATTATGAATTTCAGGCGCCATTGGCAAGTTCTTGTTATGTCTATGCAAGACAACTATGCTTTGTGGTTCTGTTCATTGCACAGGCCTCCTCCCACACAACTCAGACAAGCAATTGATTGGTAAGAACCTCAATGTTTGGACTTTCTTTGTTATATAAATGAATGCTAAAACCTTTTTTTATATACAGTTTTATTCCAGCAAGTATAATGATGGGTGGGAGATCAATTGTTAATAGTAGAAAGATTGCTTGGATTTCTCTCAAGGTTTGACATATTGATGAGAGGGTCGCACCTCCCAACAAAAGTTGTGCATAAAAGAATGCAGTATAGTACTAGGAAGTGACTCCTAGGTCGTCTCTCAAGGACCAATTTGGGTTCAGTCTCAGGTCAAACACGAAGGGGGGGTTGTGATTTTTGTGATTCAAAATGAACTAAATTAAAACACCAATAAGCAAAGTATAACAAACACAAGTACAATCCGGAAATCTCAAAGAAAAAAAAAACAATATAATATCACTAATGACCAACCCAACTAACTTACGCTAACATTAAATTAAAGAAAACTTGCTTGACTCACTTGAATAAAAATTGATACATCAGAAAACACACATTACATCTTGGAATAAACAATTGCT
Source organism: Vigna umbellata (assembly GCF_029865625.1). Classification (NCBI taxonomy): domain Eukaryota; kingdom Viridiplantae; phylum Streptophyta; class Magnoliopsida; order Fabales; family Fabaceae; genus Vigna; species Vigna umbellata. The sequence continues at coordinate 17,688,504 of NC_142169.1, read as the reverse complement.
ACACTTAAGCTAATAAAACTTCAATTTAAAAGAGTTGGAACCAATTGAAATTCAGCGGATACAAATTAAATGCCAAAGTGTGTGACACGTGGAAATGCAATAAATAAATGACAAGATGCATCATTACTACTGGAATAAAAAATTGAAAGCAGCTATGCCTTATCTAATAAATGAAAATGCAATATTCGGAACAACTAAGAAAGCAATAAAGAAATCTGTGTTGCACCCAATTAAAGAGAAATCAATCTCCGTGCTCTTCTAAAATAAATCACCACTGCACCTCCTGGGACATGAGCTGCTGCCTCTCCCGTGGACAAAACCAAATGAAAAAGAATGTAATGAAAATCTGCTCATTCACGTGCTGATGCTCCAAATGTGCTAGAATTGATGTGACTTCTCCCCTTTGCTGGACGTGACACCTACTCCCACCTAATATACTTCTTCCAGCTCCAACACATCACCAATCCCGTACGTTCATTCTCTCCTCTCAATCAACATTTCATTCTGCTTCCAGCACCTTCAATCACCGTGCACACCATTTCATTCTCCTAAACCGAGACACATACCACTTCCTTTTTCAATCACCGCACTCCACTCAGCACCTACTCCCATCACCTCTTCATTCCAACCGTGCATCAACGCTTCTTGCTTCCAGCCATCACCGTTCCAGCTCTTCCATGTGCCTTCAAGCAATGCTTCCACCGAGACACATCCAACGTGTGCACATTCTTCCAGCCAGCATCAGCGTCTTTCCCAAAGAAAAAGTTTCAAAATACAATCCCCAAACTAAAAAAAACCGAAAGTAAAGTGGCACCCTCCAGTGGCGGCTGGAAACTTCACCCTTCTCCCTTCATTCATTCCAAACTCAAAAATAAATAAAACGTTCCAAGAGAAAAGCCCATGTGCATAAAGGTAAGTGTAATCAAACTGAAATGAAAAACCAATGTCAAACAATATGACCGTGACAGCTTTGGAATCAAGAAGACAAAATAGTGCTCAATCCATTTCTAAAGACAGCGTGAATACACTCCCAGCATCTTTTCCAAACGTTCAAAACCAAGCCTCTAAAAACGAGAGGCCGAGAGTCTAGAGAAACTAAAAACAGTGGCCTAAAAAATGCAAGTGGCGGCTGGCACAGGGCCGTGTGTCCCTCTTAAATAAGGGTAGGGTCCACACACACAAAAACCCTAACCTAAAAGGCATATGTCCTAAAAAAATATTTTTACAAAATTGCCCCTAAAAGGATCCAAAACACTTAATTATAATTAAGGGCTTCTAGAAAACAAAATTACAACTTTAATTAGAATCTAAATGACTAAATGTTGAGCCTTTGAGTGTGTCACTCAATATCCCAATGCTCCAGATGATGTTTCCACAACTACCCTGCAACCAGAATTGCACTTAATCAGCTCAGAAAACCCAAATTAGCACAATTACGAATTTCCGACCAAATTAAGCAGAATTCGGAAAACGGGGAAATGACAGACAATTAAACACAATTCCCTGGTTTATTTAAGTGCAATAAACTAAATATAATTCAAGAAATAACGACTCATCAAAATAGACCACACTTAGTCTTTTGCACTCCTGGGCAAAACCAAGACGAAAACCAGGGAACTACTCAAACATGAGGGAGGTGACACAGACTCGACAGACACACAACAAAGACTCCAAAACAGGAACAGAAACATAATTACACAGTTCTCTAGGAATCTGGACCAAGAAAGGAAGTAGACAATATCCAACACAGAATCAATCAGAGAAAGCAGATACTCATGAAATCATCCAAGCAATTCAAGACATGGCAAAATGATCAATCAGCTCAAGAGGTGAATCAAAAATAACAAAACCTCACAGATGCACTATTAGTGTTTCTCTCAAGTGTCTAGGGTAAACAATGTCAACTCAATGCACTCAAGAAAGCAAACACAAACAAACTTGGCAAGCCTCTAATATCAACACTCAAAACATATGCATGTTCAAATCAAAAGGTCTTTTATGGTTGAAATGGGGCCAAGGACATGGGAGGATAACATATGGATGAGAAGCTATAAACCAAAAGAAATAGAGGAGCAATGGGGAACAAGTGTAAACACAATCAAATCACACCCAAAACCTCTAATTCAATCCTCTTCTTGACTCCATTATTCACACAATTTTTTTTTTTTTTTTTCATTTTTTTCATTTCATTTTTTTTTTCATCCTGTCTCTTCTTTTTTCTCTTTTCAAAACAAAACTGTAAAAGACAAGATACACATATATTTACCAAAACAAAACAAGAAGAGGAACCAACTAGCCAACTCATCAGAAACCCCCAATAGACCACACTTGTTCCCAAAACACTTCCAAAGCTCCAAAATTCCCTAAGGTTAAGGTAATCATGGTTTTTCACTTAGGGCTAGTGTATGAGCATTCAAAACAAAGAAATGGGGGAAAGTATAGGCTCAAAAAGGGTTTTCAAAGGATTAGAGCAAGGTAAGCTTATTTGGCTAGAGAGGCTCAAGAACAAAAATGCCTTTATCACTTCCAAACATGCATATCAATCAAGAATTTTCAACAAGAGTCAAGCCAAGGCATATGTGCAAGCAATCAAGAGACATATCACACACAAGAAAGAACATCAAGTGGCTCAAATCTCACACAGGGTAATTGTCACAATCAATTCAACCTGTCAAACATCATAATCATCTTCCAAGCAAAGAAAAGCAAGGAATCCAAACAAATCAGAGTATCAATGAAATGAAAGACACATCTACAACCTAATCAAAGTCCAGAAATCAAGAGAAACATGTAAAACTGTACACAAGACACGACAAAAATAACCTAGAAAAGAAAAAATTTAACCAAGAAACAAAAACTAACAAAGAAAAATAAAAATCTCCCCCAATAGACCACACTTAAACTACACAGTGTCCTCAATGTGTCACAAACAATAAGATCAGAAATCAGAACAGTGAACAAATCATGGACAAGTGCAATAAAAGTACGGAAAGGGGGAGAAGAGAGAAAGAAAGCTCCCCTGGTCATGGTGGCAGTTGCCAATTTTGGACTATCAGGGAGATGTCTTCCACCACAAGATCCAGCAAGGAAATTTTGAGGAAGAATTGCTTCATCCTCCAGATTTGATCTAGCAGGGAGATATCATCCACAGCTGGATCTAAGAAGCAAAGATTGTTGATGAGCAGGTTCAGCTGGTGCCTACTGATCTTGAAGCTTTTGTCAGTGTTAGCACCTTTATTTTCCACTGTGGGTGTTTGTCTATCAAATTCATGTGTACCTCCTGCAACATGGTTAGTGCAATGTGGCTCCAAAGAAATGACGTGCAGAGGTATAACACCCAATCCCAATTTATCAGACTGAACCTCAGATACATCCTCAGAACATGAATCAATTTCAAAATCACAAGCAATATCAACGACAGACTCAGATTCATGTTCAATGCATGGAGAATAAACATTCGGATGCGACATCAAAAATTGGTTCTCATCATGCATAGAGGGAAAATTAAAATCAGACTCATCAACAATACAATCATCAGCATACCTCTCAACAACGTAATCATCAACATAATCAAATTGAGGTATGCTTACCTCCTCTTCCTTGAAGATTGCTAAAGTGTGGGAAGATGAAGGTGGTCTACCTGGTTCAGGATCACTGCTTAATTCTGCCTGCTCCTCAAAATACTCATCACTCTCCTCAGGTGCAAGGGTAGGGACATAGGATGATGGGAAAGTAGATGGCACAATAGTAAGTTCATGACTCTTCTCCCCATCTTCTATGTTGATGCCACTATCATCATCATCTGGAATCTGAACAGTCTGAAATGGTAACTCTGAATCTTGAGACTGTTCCTCAGCGAGTTGAGTGGCCATCTGCCCTATCTGATCAGTCATACTCTGAATGGCAGCTCCTATTTCTTGCTGGAACTGCATGTTCTCTTGCCGAAACTGAAGGTTCTGCATGGTCATCTGCTCCAACAACTCCTGCAATGTAGGCTCAGAAATAGAAGGCTGAGGAGCTGTTTCGGTAGAAGCATCATACTGCTGACTCTCGTATTGCTGGACTGGTGGAGGCATAAAAGTACTTTGGAATGGTGGTTCTTGATATTGATGCTGTGGACCATCATACCATCCCAAGGTAGGGTCATTCCATCCAAGACCGTTGCTGTAAGCATATTGCACAGGGGAAAATTTGCTCAGAAACTGATGCTCAAGATATCCCCAATCGGTAACGGATCTCAGAGGAAGAGAGTCATTCCAATCCTTAGCTGCTCCTTGTAATGAATGCGGAAATGCGCTCAAGAAAATGTAATCAAGAGGGACATCTGGAGGCTTCATTGAAGAGCACATGATGTGGAGCTCCTCCAAATGTCTGTGTGGGCATTCTCCTGCAAAACCATGAAACTTAGGCAGCAAATGTATCAGTCCAGGGGTGAGATCGCAATGAAGATCATCCTCCTTAAGTGAAACCGGCTCACAAAGAGCACTCTCAGAAATTAGAGGATGAGTCATATTGTTCTCAACATATAAATCAGCAGAATATGAATTACAATCAGAGTAACATGCAGAAGGAGAATCATAATCAGAGGTACTAGCAAAACAAGCAGTATTCACGAAATCAAAATAGGTAGACATGGAAAAAGAAGAATACTAAAAATCACGAAACAAATAAAACACAACACATTTATACATGCAACACGCACACACAAAACAGAACCTCACATCACATCACATCACATCACAACACAAGACAAAACACAACACACACAAACACAACAAAAAGACCTAAGACTGAACCGTTGGTCCCCGGCAACGGCGCCATTTTGATGAGAGGGTCGCACCTCCCAACAAAAGTTGTGCATAAAAGAATGCAGTATAGTACTAGGAAGTGACTCCTAGGTCGTCTCTCAAGGACCAATTTGGGTTCAGTCTCAGGTCAAACACGAAGGGGGGGTTGTGATTTTTGTGATTCAAAATGAACTAAATTAAAACACCAATAAGCAAAGTATAACAAACACAAGTACAATCCGGAAATCTCAAAGAAAAAAAAAACAATATAATATCACTAATGACCAACCCAACTAACTTACGCTAACATTAAATTAAAGAAAACTTGCTTGACTCACTTGAATAAAAATTGATACATCAGAAAACACACATTACATCTTGGAATAAACAATTGCTACACTTAAGCTAATAAAACTTCAATTTAAAAGAGTTGGAACCAATTGAAATTTAGCGGATACAAATTAAATGCCAAAGTGTGTGACACGTGGAAATGCAATAAATAAATGACAAGATGCATCATTACTACTGGAATAAAAAATTGAAAGCAGCTATGCCTTATCTAATAAATGAAAATGCAATATTCGGAACAACTAAGAAAGCAATAAAGAAATCTGTGTTGCACCCAATTAAAGAGAAATCAATCTCCGTGCTCTTCTAAAATAAATCACCACTGCACCTCCTGGGACATGAGCTGCTGCCTCTCCCGTGGACAAAACCAAATGAAAAAGAATGTAATGAAAATCTGCTCATTCACGTGCTGATGCTCCAAATGTGCTAGAATTGATGTGACTTCTCCCCTTTGCTGGACGTGACACCTACTCCCACCTAATATACTTCTTCCAGCTCCAACACATCACCAATCCCGTACGTTCATTCTCTCCTCTCAATCAACATTTCATTCTGCTTCCAGCACCTTCAATCACCGTGCACACCATTTCATTCTCCTAAACCGAGACACATACCACTTCCTTTTTCAATCACCGCACTCCACTCAGCACCTACTCCCATCACCTCTTCATTCCAACCGTGCATCAACGCTTCTTGCTTCCAGCCATCACCGTTCCAGCTCTTCCATGTGCCTTCAAGCAATGCTTCCACCGAGACACATCCAACGTGTGCACATTCTTCCAGCCAGCATCAGCGTCTTTCCCAAAGAAAAAGTTTCAAAATACAATCCCCAAACTAAAAAAAACCGAAAGTAAAGTGGCACCCTCCAGTGGCGGCTGGAAACTTCACCCTTCTCCCTTCATTCATTCCAAACTCAAAAATAAATAAAACGTTCCAAGAGAAAAGCCCATGTGCATAAAGGTAAGTGTAATCAAACTGAAATGAAAAACCAATGTCAAACAATATGACCGTGACAGCTTTGGAATCAAGAAGACAAAATAGTGCTCAATCCATTTCTAAAGACAGCGTGAATACACTCCCAGCATCTTTTCCAAACGTTCAAAACCAAGCCTCTAAAAACGAGAGGCCGAGAGTCTAGAGAAACTAAAAACAGTGGCCTAAAAAATGCAAGTGGCGGCTGGCACAGGGCCGTGTGTCCCTCTTAAATAAGGGTAGGGTCCACACACACAAAAACCCTAACCTAAAAGGCATATGTCCTAAAAAAATATTTTTACAAAATTGCCCCTAAAAGGATCCAAAACACTTAATTATAATTAAGGGCTTCTAGAAAACAAAATTACAACTTTAATTAGAATCTAAATGACTAAATGTTGAGCCTTTGAGTGTGTCACTCAATATCCCAATGCTCCAGATGATGTTTCCACAACTACCCTGCAACCAGAATTGCACTTAATCAGCTCAGAAAACCCAAATTAGCACAATTACGAATTTCCGACCAAATTAAGCAGAATTCGGAAAACGGGGAAATGACAGACAATTAAACACAATTCCCTGGTTTATTTAAGTGCAATAAACTAAATATAATTCAAGAAATAACGACTCATCACATATGCTAAAGCCATACTTTGTTATAATTGTTTTATTTTAATGTTATTCACTAACTATTATCAACTGTGATGATATATTGTAGTGTAACAGACAAAATGGGTCATATGAGTGCGGATACTATGTAATGTATTGGATGACCCATATTGTTCGTTCTCACATCACAAGTCACTGGGAAACGGTAATATTTAACTTTAACAAATTTTGATTTTTTCCCAAATATTGAATTCATATACACTAATTAATATGAATTGTCTTTTCCAGAGATTCAAGACTACTACACCAGTTCCTGAGAAGTCACTATTATTCATTAGGAACGTTGTTGCGAAGTATATAATTAGATTATACAATAGCTCTTAGATTTAAACATTGCATTTGATTAGATTGAATTTTCTTAGACTTTGTACTTTATTTGATGTTGAAATACATTTGAACATGTGTTTGTTATGTTCAAATTGAATTTGTGTACATGTTTTTATATGCAGGTCTGTTTTTGTGGTAGTGGATATCACAAAAACAGACCTACAATTTTGAAAATCTGCAGGGGAATATGCCGCGGTTGTGACCACAACCGCGGCATATAGTGTTTCGTTTTTTTTTAAAATGAGACATATGGCCGCGGTTAGTGCTAGAACCACGGCATATACTGGAGTCTTTTGCCGCGGTTGAACCGCGGCATATTGTGGACAAATTTTTTTTTTTAAAAAAAAATGGATTTAGGCAGCGGTTCCTTGGACAACCGCGGCATATTCCGCAACCTATATACCGCTGTCATAACCGCGGCCGAAAGTCTTTGACTTACTACCGCGGCTGAATATGCCGCGGTTCGTAAACAGCGACGTATAATGAAAAATAACCGCGGTAAAATCCCCTTGCTGCACTAGTAATTAAAAATAATGAAAAATACATACTCAAAAAGAAAGGGGAAAGAAAACATAATGAAAAATCACATCAATTTTGCACATATAATTAAATGGTCTGACTCTCTAAAAACTCACTCCCAGTGGAGTCGCCATCTGTCGCAACCGGAATCATGAGGGGACGACGATCCAAAAAAGTAAACGGGTTTGAAAAAGAGAGATTGGAGTCGACACCATAGTTTATTCTGGAAAACTATGGAAAAACCATAAAATGATAAGGCATGGTGTACGAAAATGAGATTCTAAGTTCGGGAGTCGGATACGTGTAGGGGTGCAGAGATAAAAACCAGAGGTACAGAGTAAAATTGAAACTCTTTAGTTTGGGCCAATATCTTTTTTTTCAACTTGGTATCTGTGAGGGGTGTAAAGATGAAACTAGAGGTGCATCCCGAAATAGTGTGCTCAGGCCCAACTTTTTTATTTTTGTTTGCAGAAACAGAATGGGATTAAGCCCAAACAGAATGGGTGTGTGGATAGAGTTGTGTGTGTGGCAGGAAGAATGAAGTAGAGTTTTGGGATGGAAATGAAGAGGTTTGGTGTGAGAGAAAAAGATGGATATTGTGTAATTGTGTGTGTTTTTGGAGTGAAGAGAATGTGGGTATTTATAGAGTTAAGGATGGAGAGAGTATTAAATAAAATATAATTTTTTTAAAAATGAGTGGAAAATAAAGAAAGTTAAAGTGAAAAATAAGTAAAAGAAATAATATAAAATGTTGGTGGAGAGATTAGGTGAAATAAAATTAAGTTAAAGAAATAATATAAAAAGTGGGTGGAGAAAGTAGGTGAAATAAAATATAGTAAATAGTAAAAGTTGATGTGGAAAATAAGTGAAAGAAATAATATAAAAAGTTGGTGGAGAAAGTAGGAGAAATAAAATATAGGAAATAGTAAAAGTTAATGTGGAAAATAAGTGAAAGAAATAATATAAAAAGTGGGTGGAGAAAGTAGGTGAAATAAAATTAGGAAATAGTAAAAGTTAATGTAGAAAATAAGTAAAAGAAATAATATAAAAAGTGGGTGGAGAAAGTAGGTGAAATAAAATTGATGAAGAAGATATAATTAAAAAATGTAAGTGGAATAATTAGAAAAGTTGGTATATAAAAATTAATAAGGAAATGAGGTGGAAAAAGTAAATGAAAAAGGTAGATGATGTGGAATGTGATATGGAGGGTGAGGTGGAAGGTGATGTGGAGAGTGGGGTGTGATAAGAGAAAAGGGGTGGTGAGGAAGTAAAAAAAGTGTGAGATTATTTTGGGCCATTGAATTAAGGAATAAAAATTTAATTTGGGGGTACAAATAGTAAAACAAATAATATTTTTTTTATTCTTTTGTTCTTTTTTTTATTATTTATTTTTGTGATGAATTTTATTTACTCGAACAAAATTGGGTATTGAAAATTGTGACACACTGAGGACATTGTGTAGTTTAAGTGTGGTCTATTAGGGGAGATTTTTCTTTGTTTAGGTCTTGTTTTCTTTGTAGTTTTTGTTCTATCTTGTGTACATTTTTGCTTGTTTCTCTAGATTTCTGGACTTTGTTTAGGTTGTAGACTTGACCTTCACTTCATTTATACTTGGCTTGAAATCCTTGCTTTTCTTTGCTTGGTAAGATGATTATGATGTTTGAGAGGTTGAATTGATTGTGACACAAATACCCTGAATGAGAATTGAGCCACTTTATGTTCTTTCTTGTGTGATATGACTCTTGATTGCTTGCACATATGCCTTGGCTTTACTCTTTTTGATAACTCTTGATGGATATGCATGTTTGGAAGTGATAAAGGCAATTTTGTTCTTGAGCCTCTCTAACCAATTAAGCTTACCTTGTTTTAATCCTTCGATAACCCCTTTGAGCCTATGCTTTCCGTTCTCCTTGTTTTGAAGCTCATACACTACCTGTCGCAACCGGAATCGCGACGGGACGACGACCCAAAAAAAGGAACGCTTAAGAAAAAGAAGATTTGGAGTCGCCACCATAGTTTATTCTGGAAAACTACGGAAAATCCATAAAATGATAAGGCATGGTCTACGAAAATGAGATTCTAAATTCGGGAGTCGGTTACGTGTAGGGAAGGTATTAACACCCTACAACGCCTGCCCTAAGGCAGTACCTTTAACTAAATACACGAATATGATTTGGTTTTCAAAATGTTTAACTATCCCCTAAAATAAAACTCTAAAGAAACAAAATATATTTTTTAGTTTTTTGTGCCTGACAAGGATTGACCTTGCTCCTACATATTCTCATTAAAATGAGAAATCAAGGTTAAGTAGTTCTTTTAGAAACTGCTTGAAAATATTGTTTGAGGAATTGTTTGAGAGATTTGTTTGAGAAATTGATTATGAATAAATTTGGATTTTTGGAGAAGTGAACCTGACAAGGACTAGTCTTGCTCCTACGTATCTCCACTTTTGATGGAGAATCAAGGATCACGTAGTTCTGGCAGAAAAATTATTTGTTATTTGTGAATGTTTTTAGTTTTTGAAGATTTTATATTTTTTCGTATTTTTTTGAGAAAAGAAGGTGAAAAGGTTTTTTGGCACGAGGACGATGCGAGCGATCACACACGTGCTTAACCTTTAAGACATATTTTTATAATTTTATTTGAGAAAGAAGAAAATTTTTTTAGCACAAGGACAATGCAAGCGATCACACATGTACTTAACCTTTAAAATATTTTTTTTGGATTTTGATATAATAAGAAAGAGAAAAAAAGGTTTTTAGCACAAGGACGATGCGAGCGATCACACATGTGCTTGACCTTTAAAATATTTTTGTAATTTTTATTTGAGAAAGAGAAAAAGTTTTTAGCACAAGGACGATGCGAGCGATCACACATGTGCTTAACCTTTAAAATAGTATCATTTATTATTTTTTTTTTATCTTTATTTTTCTATTTTCTCATATTATTTTTTATTATATTATTTCTCGGCAATTGAAACAAACCCGACAAATCATAAAATACAATATACAAGACTGAAGTTATCATACATGACCACATAAAATAATCTAAAAAGAAAACAAGTAAAAGCTAAAAAAACAGTAAAGGGAATAAAACAAAATAGCCCAATAAGCATGTAGAGATAAAACCAGGGATGTAGAGTGGGAGCAAGGCTTAAAACAGAAAGGAAAAGGATGGATCACGACCTAGGTCCGAAGATAGGGGTACGACAGTAAAATTGGAGGTGCTAGAAACGAAACGAACTCAATGTTCAAACCTCTTTTTTTTTTCTTTTTTGGCAGAAACGAATAGGGGCGTGTATAGGAGATGGGTGTGTGCAAAGGGAGGATAGAGTCCTTTTTTTTTGTATGGATTTGGTCCAAGTTCTTTTAGCAGAAAGATTAGGGGTTTATACCCTTCTCTTCATTCCAACCTTTAGAGAGCCTCGGGACCTGCTTCTCTCCCAAACGAGCCGGCCAAAGGAGGGATTTGCCTCGTCCTCCAATTCACGCGACGCGCCGCCGCTTCTTCGAACCAGCCACCGTGCCATCCACCTCTACCGGTCTCGGCGTCGACGGCGACTTGAGGAGGAAAAAGAGGAGCTGCTTGAGGAGGGCGTGTTTGGGTTCGGAGGGGTCGAGGTAGGAGAGAACTCTGTAGCCGCCGGTGAGGTTGGTGGAGGGCATGTATGTTCCGGTGAAAACATTTTTCTCGACCTTGGAGGTGTCGAAGAGGATGGGGAAGCTCTTGCCGTCGAGTAGAACGATGACGTCTAGTTTAAAGGTGATGAAGGGACCGGAGGCATGTTGGTACAGAAGACCGTTGACTGGTACTTTTGGATGCGGGATTTGAAAAACTCGTCGCGCCCTTGATTGTAGAAATAGCCTTGACGGTCCTTTAAGGGAACGATGACCGGCAAACCCCAATCGTCGGGGATTTTGCGGATCGGGAGCTTGGTGGAAGTGTTGATCCAGTGGCAGACTGCCGGAGTTGACGATGAACGGTGGTGATCGAGGTGGATCTGGCAGTAGCTGTTGATGGTGATTTGGGAATGGGTTGGGTTGTTTCTTATATTTCTTGTAGATTTGGTGTGGTTCACGGTGGTCGGAGGCTGAGTTTCCTGGTAATGGGCGAATATTGAGGGCGGAGAGGATGGTCCGGTGGCTAAGGATGATGATGATGGGTGTTGATGACTCGAAGGAATCGGAGATGAAGGCAGAGGAAGATGTGGGGTTCAAAGGGAGTGTTACACGGAGAAGAAGATGGGCTTGGCATGGGCATGATGTCCACACCGGCAAAGGACGCTATGGGTGATGACTTCCTTGCACGCGATGGTAGATGGAAGTAAGCGTGATTGGAACAGGGACGAGGAGGCTGGCTAGTGACGACGACAGAGGTGTATGGTTGTTGATGGGAGATGAGGATGCTGGCTTCTGCGCCGAGACCCGCATGAAGGGTTCACAGATTTGGGGTTTCATAGTAGTTATGGAAAATGGCTGATGATTAATGGGTGAAGATGATGTGTATTGGCCAATTTTGTATTTTCTTTTCTCTATGTTGTTTGTCTGGCTTTGAATGTAGGTTGGAGATGAAAATGAAGAAGAAAGGGATGAAGATGATGGGTCTTCGAGGTCATCTTCCAGCACTCTCCTCTCTTCCATAAATTGGCAGAAGATCATACTATGTCGGCAAGTTTCATTGGAAGACAGTTGAAGGTGGGAATTTTCATTGGAAGATTGTTAAAGGTGGGCATTTTCGGTTATTAAAGGTGGGAATAATTGAGATGTGTCCTTAGTGATATGCTCTAACAACCCACACTACTTTTTGGAAGCTCGGGCCTATCTTGATTCTGGATCTTGCTTTGTTTTGTTATTTTTTCTCTCTCTTTTTTTAACAAATAAAGTGAAATAGCTAATATATATAAAAAAAGTAAAATTAAAACATAAATAAATAATAAAATGAAAGAAAATAACATAAAAATAAAATATGATGAAAATAAAATAAAATAAGCCTATTATAGTCAATCCAGACGAAATTGGGTGTTGACAGTTGCCCCTCTTTACTTAGATATTACTGAATAATATGAAAATTTGATATTTTCGTATTATTGGAGTAAAAGTTAAGTAAAGAAAGAAATACTAATTTCGTCCGGATTTCAAAATGAACAAGGAATAACAGGGAATTTTAAACAAAAAGTGAATAGAGCTAAGAGAATTGAGTTGTGCAGACATCGCGGAGGGTGTAACAACCCTATGAATGAATGAATGAGATGTAACAACCTCGTGGAGGGTGTAACAACCCTATGGATGAAGGAATGAGGTGTAACAACCTCGTGGAGGGTGTAACAACCCTATGGATGAGTGAATGAGGTGTAACAACCTCGTAGAGGGTGTAATAACCCTATGGATAAGTGAATGAGGTGTAATAACCTCGTGGAGGGTGTAATAACCCTATGGATAAGTGAATGAGGTGTAATAACCTCGTGGAGGGTGTAACAACCCTATGGATGAAGTGAATGAGGTGTAACAACCTCGTGGAGGGTGTAATAACCCTATGGATAAAGGAAAGATGTGAGTGAAGAATTCGAGTTTAATTATTGGATTTGACTGTTGCCTAGTAAAGAGCCGAGATAACAATAGCAGAAAATGAATTGGGTTCGACCATTGTCTTACAGAGGGCCGAGAAAACCTAAAATCTGGACTTGACCATTGCCTTGCATAGGGCCAATATCGTAGAACAACAACCTGGATTTGACCATTGCCTTGTAGAGGACCAATATCGCAGAAGAAAACTTAAATTCGACCATTGCCAAGCAGAGGGCCGTTAGAAAATATTAAAATTTGGACTTGACGATGACAAATTTATGAACACCAAAAAACGGCGCCACAAACTTGTTGAACAATCGGCAAGTGTGACCGAATCATATCAAGTAATAAAACAAGGTAAGACCAAGTATCGTTTTCCCAAAGGACTCACGGCCTAGTTTAGCTATGTGATTTGTTGATTTTTTAAGACTTAAGAACAAATTGATTATAGGTTTCAATGTAAGAGACAGTAATTAAATATGTATGCATGAATTTGATCAATGGCGAAAAACAGAATACAAACACTTCAATGAATTAGATGGATGAGTATGTTGTTGGGGTTATCAATTTCATCTTATCCACTCTCATATATTTTCAGGAATTCATCATTCTTATCATCAATGCTAATGCCACTCTCTAAATCACCGTGCAAGAAGGCCTATCCTTAATTACGAGTTCATACAATTCCTAGCATTCCTAGTAATTACTTCTTAAAGTGCAGGAGCTTAAAGGCAACCAATATGCTATTGGGAGAAATTCCCCGGATCTAGACTTCCCCGTACGTTTCCGTATCGACAAAATCAATAATCATGGCAATGAATGAGTTAAACAAAGCAAGCAATAAGCAAAGAGGAAAAACCCTAACTAAAGATGAAAGAAAGCATATATCTTAATATAAGACATTAAAACAAATTCCATATATATGAGAGTTTCACAAGACTACATTGATTCCCCAACAACAATACAAGGTTTAGTTCACCATATTCATGGTGAAACTAGATGAATAATAATGGAAGAATGAAAGCTAAAACCCTAGAAAGAGGAGGAGGTAGCCTGAGCATCCAAGATCTTCCTTCAAGGGGTGGAAAAGAGAGTGTTTGCTTCGTCTCTGCCAAAGATACAAACCCTAGGACGTCCTAAAGCTTATATACCATTCTAAAATTACAGAAAATTAGGCCCAAGCCCAAAATAGTGCCGCTCAGCGGTAAGTGCGTGAGTTGTTTTCTTCCCCTCAACGGCCAAATCACCCCTCAGCAGATCCAACGTGACTGCCTGAGTGCCGCTCAGCGGTAAACTGCCGCTGAGCGGCAGTTGCGGCTTCTCCTTTTGCACTTTTTGATGTCTTTTCTGATTCCATCTCTATCCTTCTTCACTTCTTTCACCAAATTCACCTTAAAACCTGCACAAAAACACTGAAATCAAGCATAAACCTGTCCAGCTCTCTTATTTCTAAAAATATGACCAAAAGCATGATTTCAAGCTAGTTTCTAAGTGTTAAAGGTTGCTTTTAGTATCAATTTTAAGCATGAAAATAACATTTTTTCAACTGTTATCAACCATTGCTTTGCAGAGGGCCAATATCGCAGAACAACAACCTGGATTTGACCATTGCCTTGCAAAGGGCCAATATTGCAGAAGAAAACTTAAATTCGACCATTGCCAAGCAGAGGGTCGTTAGAAAAAATTAAAATTTGGACTTGACCATTGCCTTGCAAAGGGCCAAGATCGCAGAACAACAATCTGGATTTAACCATTGCCTTGCAGAGGGCCAATATCGTAGAAGAAAACTTAAATTTGACCATTGCCAAGCAGAGGGCCGTTAGAAAAAAAATTAAAATCTGGACTTGACCATTGCCTTGCAGAGGGCCGACATCGCAGAAGAAAACTTAAATTCGACCATTGCCAAGCAGAGGGCCGTTAGAAAAAAAATTAAAATCTGGACTTGACCATTACCTTGCAGAGGGCCAATATCGCAAAAGAAATTGAATTGTTTGATAGTTTTGAATTGGAAACTTTTGAATTTGTTTATTATTTTTTTTAATGAGTTTTTTTTTTAAGTTTTGAAATTTTGAGAGGTTGAATTTTTTGATTTTTTTTTTCTTGAGATAGAAATGAGTGTCCATTTTTTTTTATGAAATGAGAAACAAGGTTTTAAAATTTTTGCATAGTGTTGAAACTATGATTTAAAATCAATAAATAAGGTGTTGCATTTTTGTACAAGGACTAGGATTTTGAAGTCCCAACATGCAAGAGAAACATGGTTGATGTAAATTTTGAAACTGGAGGAGAAAACTTTGATGTGTGTTGATTTTTTTTTTGTCTTTTTGAAGGAAGGAGATTTTGATAAACATTCATGAAAACAAATTCAAAGTTTATGAAAATATGTACATGATGTTGACTTGTGATTTTTTGTTTTGTTTTGTTTTGTCCATAATGGAAGATTATGACACTATGACATTTTTTTTTGCTGAGTCAATTTGTTTTCTTTGAAATCATCTAATTTATAAAGATTTACACCTTCATTTTCTCTTTTTTTACAATGGATGTCAAATTCTAAAGTCAAATGTTCAAAGTGAAGCTTGTGTGCTAGACATTTTCAGATGAAATACTAGTGTATACATGCTTGATATCAGAGGTTGGTCAAAATGGTAAGAAAGATTTTTCGAAGGGTTTAGGGGAGACTGAGATGGCTTTTTGGGCACATCATTCCTCATACAATCATCAATGAAGATGTAATATGCGAATGTCAATGTGAAATATGATATACCCAAAGGTTACCCTAGTTTGGTGTTTAGGAAAAGGAATGTGAGGGAATAAGTTATGAATCAAGGAGTGAGAATATCATGTGAGATTTACAAAAATTGCCCCAATTTTGGTGGTAATAGATTTATGAAATTCAGGGCGAACCAAGATCATGTGAGGCCCAACAAGGGATGCCCCAGTCTTGGTATGATCTTTGAATATTCAGATGAAAAAAATTGTGAGATTAACAAAGTTGCCCAATATTTTGAATGGGCCAAAACATATGAAACTCACAAAGTTGCCCTAGTTTTGGAGAACGGGCAAAAGGTTATGTAAAACCTATAAAGTTGTCCTCCTAGTTTGGGAATCGGGGGAAGAGTTTGAATGGGATATGAATTTGTTCAAAAATTTGTGATGGATATGGAAATGATTGGCTTGAAAGGATTGCCCCAATTGGCTTGATGTTCCTTCATATAATCTTAATCAATAGGGAGTTCCCTTCTTTCGAGGACATTTGTCTTTTTTTTTTTACAACTAAATTGTTAGTCATTTTATCTTGTCTCAAAATTAAGCTTTATGAAAATTTAAGCAACCATCATTCAATCTGTGTGGACTTTTATTGAGCTTGTAATGTGGCTTGGGCTGAAGGGTATTGAAAGAAAAGATATAAAGGCTCAAATAAATGTTTGCGGATTTTTTGAAACAAAAGTTACCATCTACACCTTGTATCAGCTATTCGTCAGATTTGTTTTGACTATTTTTCTATTTTCTCAAATTTCATTCTTTGTTTGTCATCACTTTGTGATTCTTTCTATGAATTATCTTCATTTGATCACTAATTGTTTGCAATTTGAGTTGACTTCTATTGTGATGGTAACCCTTGTTTAGGTAAATCTTTGAAAAGAAATTTCTTATTGGCTCAAATTTGGTATCAATGGATATATGTTTTTTGTTTTTGGATGAAGAAAGATGGCCACACATCATTTCAAATTTTCACTGTTTTGTTTTCACAAGATTAATTAGCAGACAAAACTAAATGATCTCAACAAGAGTCATTTTTCTTTTTCTTTTGTTTTTTTTTGTTGTTTTTTATTTGTCCCAACGGATTCAAGGATCTTCCAAATGAAGGCCAATGGAGGTAATCTTAACATGAAAAATATATCCCAGTGTAAAACGTTGTGTTTATTTGGGCTCAAGAACATGATTGGGGTCAATCTTTGGTTTAGTGAAGGTTGAAGGATGATGTTTTCAAGCAATGCACACACAAATATTTCTTAAGAACATGTGATTTGATCATTTCATTATAGGAGATTATGACATCCATTACATTTTTTATGAAATGTCATAAAATGGATGATTTGCATCGAAAATAATTGACTCAACATTTGATACGATATGCATATTTTTTTTTATGTTTTATGAATGAAGAAATGTAATATGAAGTGAAAATGATGTGCCTTACTTAGGAAAATCTATGTTTTTTTTTTGTACTTTTATGATTGAAGATATGTACATTAAGGAAAGACGATGCAACTAAACTGAAATTTTTTTGTATTTTTCACATTTATATCTTTATGAAGAAATGTAATAATGATATTAGCTGAAAGAAAGATTTTTTTTTTTTAGAGAAAAATGGGTTTAAGGGCTAGACAAAAACTAGGCTTAAAGGGCCAAGTGAAAACTGGGCTTTGTGGGCCAGTATGGAAACTGGGCTTTGTGGGCCAGGCAAGCTGGGCTTTGTGGGCCAGTATGAAAACTGGGCTTTAGGGGCCAGGCAAGCTGGGTTTTGTGGGCCAGGCGAGCTTTGCTTTGTGGGCCAGTATGGAAACTGGGCTTGGTGGGCCAAGCAAGTTGGGCTTTGTGGGCCGGTATAGAAACTGGGCTTTGGGGCCAGGCAAGCTGGGCTTGGGGCGCTGGTGTAGAAATTGAGCTTTATGGGCCAGTATGGAAACTGGGCTTGGTGGACCAGTATGGAAACTGGGCTTGGTAGGCCAGGCAAGCTGGGCTTTGTTGGCCAATATGGAAACTGGGCTTTAGGGCCAGTGTGGAAACTGGGCTTTGTGGGCCAGTGTGTAAACTGGGCTTTGGGGGCCAGTATGGAAACTGGGCTTTGTGGGCCAGTATAAAAACTGGGCTTGGTGGGCCAGGCAAGCTAGGCTTTATGGGCCAGTATGGAAACTAAGCTTTGGGGGCCAGGCGAGCTGGGCTTTGTGGGCCAGGAGAGCTGGGCTTTGTGGGCCAGGCGAGCTTTGCTTTGTGGGCCAGTATGGAAACTGGGCTTTGTAAACAATGCAAAAACTTATATGAGAAAGCTTGATGTTTGAAAAAACAAAATGTTTTTATTTTTATAATTTATTTATTTACAATAAAATGTGAAAAATATTAAATACATTAGAAGAAAAACTTTTTTGTGTTTTCATTGAAAATCATGTATGTAATTAAGCCAAAATGAGCCCAAAAATTGTTCGAGCATTTTTCATCACTTTTAATTATTTTGAAGTTTTGATTTTATTTTTTGACATTTTGATTGATTTTTACTCCTACAAAAACCAAATTGAATCAAATTTGAAGGGAATTAGTTGGAATAAAATTTGGGCTTGAATGTTAGATGAACTGGATTTATCATTACTTACATAATGAAATCCTCGATAATGTCTTGAAATCTCTGTGCTTATTCAACTAAAATTTAATTTTAATTTTTTTTTTAAAAATGACCGGCACTGTGACACAACCGGTAGCAACAATTAGTTTAATTTCCAAATCATTTCGTCTGATGCACCTCTAGCTTTTGATTCTTCTACAAATGTTGCTATACTTGGAACTTAACCATTTCAACAAGATTTAAACATCAAAACAAACTTGTTTGAGCTGCTAATGGACACTAATTCAATGTAATTCAAAATCTAACTTTGCAACATTCAATTATGCAGAAAATTGACACAACCTCTGAATTCAATGTAATTCAAAATCACCAATTCCGAGTTTTAGGAATTCAAATGACTGGCTAACAATAAAAAAGACTCAAAGAACTTTCAACTAACTGAACTAAGCTAGAAAAGGTGCAACTAAGTATGAAGAGACCATGAATGAACTTACAAAGAAATTTAGCACAATGAAAAACTAATAATAAGACCAAAAGAACTTCTGTGTACTTAGTTTAAACCATTAAGCTCTGTAGAAGCAATTCACATAATGTGTTGAACCTTTCACATTAGCATATAATACCAAAACAAAGAGAAACACACTTCACAGATTAAAATCAGAACAATTTTTTCATCAAATAGATTGCATTCAGCTTTTAACATGAGTTATGATTGTGGCTAACAAGTTAGATTCACATTCTCACAACGTTTCTTTGGTTGACAAGTTCCACTAACATATCAATGAATCACATACTTAGTCCTGCTAAGTGTCTAGTTCTTCTATTTTGGAATCTGTCAATTTTGTTTCCTCACTGTTTCATTGCTTGTGTTCATCATTGCACCATGGAATTCTGATTTCTTAGGTTCTGATTGTGTTTATTCTTGTGTGCAAACCTTGATTTGCTTTGGTTTCCTCATTTTTACTCGGTTCATTCTGAATTGAGTCATTTTATTTTGAAATCCGTCTAGTTTTATCAAAAGTCATGTTATATTACTTGTTTAATTCTCATTCCAAGTATTCTGCTGAGTGAAATTTTCTTTTGGTGCATCTAACTGAGTGATCAATATTAAGCACACCAAAATGAGCTATGATATGTTTATACAGAGCTCGGGTGCCTAATTCACATAATCAAAATCACCTTCCTGGTTCATCCCATAAGCTGTTATAATTTCAACCAGTTAGTGACATCACAACTGATTTCTTCACTCTGATTTGACCCATTACTAAGTGCAGACCATTTAAGCTATGATTTCCTAAAGCAAGAGCTTGGTTGCACCTTGAGAAATAGCTCAAAATTGCTAGTATAGCAGTTGGGCGATCTGCTTTATATTTGCTCAATGTTTAAAGTGTTAAAATTCTGGCTGTAGCATTTAGACCATTGGTAGCCATCTATACTGTCATTCTGCTTATTTGAGCAATTTTTGAGTGGTATGTTTGAGTCAAATACCTGGTTTGCAACCTGTTTCAATTTCTGAATCAAAATTTGGATGGTTGAGTTGAATATATGAAGTAAAATTAGGTTTGGAACATTGCCCTTGTGAGTAATTTGAAATCTGCATGAGTTATCTTATCAAATCAGTTCTTAATCATATATCAAACTTGTTGATGTAATTTGTAATTTGAATTCTGCATCTTGTAACCTCACTCTTGTCTCTCTCTAACTCAATGGTACTACTACTCTTTGACTGGTACCCAATACCTCTACACAATAATTTTGAATTATATACATAAACACACACATGGTTAATACCTATAGAGTATGCAAAGCGTCAATTACCTATACATAACAAAACCCAAAACTATGAAAAGTGCCAATTACAGAGAATTCCCCTTAAGGACATCCGATTTGTTTAATAAATATACACAAATATTAAGTCACATATTTCACTGTGGCTTTTAGGGAAAATATATCCAGTTCATGCTATAATAATAATACATTACCCTGATATGTGAACCTCTTTGTTTGCTAGGAGAACTACTTTCACTTCAGTCAACTTCTCAAGGTGCTGATACAATAGTGCCATACTTAAAACTACTCAACTGGTTAATTTATGAAACAAGTGGTTTTGTTTGAATTGTCTAAACTCTAAAATGATTTTGATAAGATTAGAAGCTAATAAGTACATTGTCTAAAGTCTGAATTGGTTTTGTTGATGTCCCTCACTTACTTTGAATCTTTATTTTGGTGGTATGATGGTTTATTTTACTGCATAATTGGCAATAGTAAGGGTTGGTTTTCGATTTATGCTTTTTCTGTGCTATTGGAAAGCTTGAACAAGTTTAAATTGGTGTAAGAAAGTTGATATTACTGTTCATTTCTGTTCTATTTCATATGGTCTCCATAATTTAGAGTTTTGTTTGTGTAATTTTAATGTGTTAGGAGGTGTTGGCAGTAATCATTGTTCTTGCCGTAATGATGAAAAATGATATGAGTGAGATGTCCAAAACCAAATGCAGCTGCCTTATCTCCTATGTTAATTTGCATGCTTTGTTTTTATATGGTTGAGAGGGTTGTTTAACTTTTGATCAAAGTAAATGTCAAATGATTAAAAAGGTTCCAGAAAAGGGGAAAAAATAAAAGGATGGATGGTGTTAAGCTTTGTCATTATACTAAAGCAGGGTTGTTTTAGTGGCAGAGGCTCTGTCTCAGAATTAACTGTTACCTAATTAGTGGCACAGCTCCATCTTTCTGTAATTACTCTTTCATCCTTAACACACTTCTCTACTTTCTTTGTTTAAATCACTTCCATATGCTTTTTATAGTTGTTAGGAAGTTCATTAGGAAAATATTATTTATGTTAAAGTCTTAGGCTATTTGGAATGACTGTAAGTTCCTGAAATTGGATTTAATTTTTTGTGTACATTTAAAGGAGTTTTTAGAGGAACTTCCATTTCATGTGTTAGGGTGAGCTTTTAAAGGAGTTTGGATTGTGGCCACAAAGGGAGGACGAGAGTCTACGGAGAAGACTTAACTAGGAAAGGAAAGCAAAGGCAAAGGTATGGGGACCTAAACTGAAATTGCATGATTGTATCTATGTCCTATTATTTTCATTTTTATTTCATGAATTTGATCTTGTTCTTAGATGTTGTGAATGTTGAGTTTGAATGTTAAGTTATACTGATTGAAGTTTTATGATATTGTAAACATTGAGGTATGTCAAAGTTTGTTGTGAATGGTTTGAAACTGATTGCCAAATATGTAAGAGGTTTGTTTTGGTACTTTAATTTGTGAATGATGAATTTGATAAAATAAAGCATGTACAATGGCCTGTTCCATTGGTTCTAATCTGTCAGAATTAGCCATGACACATCTTACCATGTTTGTAAGATCATAGAATGTGTAGGTTTAGATTAGCCTCTTCGGTTTAGTAATGTCTTCTACGTCAATTAGCTTCTTGACTAGAATTAGAGCAATTGGCCTTCAACAACTGAAGTCAATTTTGTTCCACTTCCCAAGTGTCTTGTACATTAAAAAAAGTTTACAATGTTTCCAAATTGGTTGTTTGAATAGAACACATAAGAAACTTTAGGTTCAGATGACCTTTTGCCTTGTAGCTTTGGCTAACAAGACAGACTCACCTTTTTTTTATCTTCGGCAGGAAATCAATAGCAATATTTTCACACTCTTTAGCACATGATTCTTAGATTCCCCTAAAAAAAAGAACAAGAAGTCACTAGTTTGACATTTGAAAAACAATTTGAAAGGAGAATTATCGAAAACGAACCTAGGCAACCGCGATATGGGATCGAAGGAAGAGGACAGATCGAAACATGTTTTCTTAAACATAAAGTGTTTCATGTGGAAACATAAATACTCATTTTTTCAATATAGATGATAAAACATATTATATAACCTAAGACTTTAACTAATGTAAAGTCAAGTCATATTAAAAAACACAACAAACTAAGGTTTTAATATAATAGAATTTCTAATCTTAAACCACCATATTTAGATAGTTTACTCTGTCATTACAAACACTCTGACTGTATGGCATTTTTTTTCAATAATAGAAAAAAAAGATATCTATCACAATAATAAAACTGTTATTATACATATAGTGTTAATAATAAAATTATAAAAAATCACTAGTAAAAAAGAAGCTTTTTAACGCGCTCTATATGCCTCGGTTTTACTGAAACCGAAGCGTATAAAAGCGCGGTGGCATTTTTGTAGTTTTAGACAACTTATATGCCTCGGGTATCAGTAGAACCGAAGCCAAAAAGATTTTCAACATCTGTTACGCGCCAACCGAGGCATATAACCCGTATATATTTTTAAATTTTAATTATTTTTCGAAACTTTAGGCACCGGTTATCTTGAAACCGAGTCAGTATGCCTCTCTTACCTCAGGTAAATATTAACCGAGGCAGTATACTCGTACATATCACCCTCACTCTTCCTCTTCTTCTCTCTCGCTCACGCTCAGATCTCCTTCAGTCTTCCTCTTCTCTCTCGCTCACGCGATCTCCTTCACTCTTCCTCTTCTTCTCTCTCGCTCACGCTCAAATCTCAAAGCCACCACTCTGCCGCTCCGCCGCTCAGATCTCCTTTCACGGTACCCTTCTCACTCTTCCTCTTCTTCTCTCTCGCTCAAATCTCCTTCTCACAGTTCCTCTTCTTCTTCTCTCTGTTTCTTTGCCACCACTCCGCCGCTCCGCCTCTCCGTCGCCACCACTCTGTTGCTCCGCCGTCGCCACATCTCCTTCAACGCCTCCGAAAGCCATGGCTGCCTCCCACCCCGCAACCCCAACCCGTCACGCCTCCCACCCCGCAACCCCAACCCGTCACGCCTCCCACCCCGCAACCCCAACCCGTCACGCCTCCCACCCCGCAACCCCAACCCGTCACGCCTCCCACCCCGCAACCCCAACTCGTCACGCCTCCCACCCCGCAACCCCAACCCCACCACCAATCGCCACCCAACCGGACGCGATCTCACTCCACCAGCGGACGCGATCTAAGATCTAGTGTTGTTCGTGGACCGCCTGGTGCCACAAAGCGGTGAATCAGAGTGACGCTTCCGCGATTCAGGCGGCGGAGGTGAGGGCAACGGGAAACAATGTCACACCGCCTGGTGGGTTGGAGGCTATGGCTCAATCTATGAAAATGAGTTTCTGCAGAGGATGAAAGTTGCTAGTTTGAAGAGTAGGGGGTTCTTTCTAACACAGAGTTGAAGATGTAAATGAGTTTCTGCAGAGGATGAGTGATTTGAAGAGTATGAACAATTTATTCACGATGATTTTTGGTTTTATCTGCTCTGTGATGTATCTTATTCTGAATTTTGGAGTTGGTTTGTGTTTTGGAATTATAACTGAAAATGCTTGAGTTTGAGTTCGAATTCTACGTTGAGACATGGCTGCTGTGTTAAAGGATTGAGGAAAAGACCCAGATGCATTGGCAGTTTTCTAAAATTTTTTTTATTGAATTTTCTATGATACTGACTCGGTTCAAAAGATAACCGATGCCAAAATCGATCTTTTTTTGACCCGGTTTATAACCGAGGCATTAAACGTATCCTTTTTACCTCGCCTCTATATGCACCGGTTGTAAAACCGGTCCGTATAAACGAAACTAATCAATGCCATTTCCGTTCATTGTACTAGTGAATATATGTAAAATATATATAATCTTTATTATTGTTGTATTAACGTGATTTAATATGAACTAGTTTTTCATCAGTTTCGTTGAAGGTTTTGGTGTTTACTTGGTGATAAATATTCATGTTTAATTTGGATCCTTTTTTACTCTAGTCAAATATCTTTAAAATTATGATTAAAAAAATCCAACTTCTAAAATTAATTGTAACAAGGAACTAATATAAGGCAATTTTCTCTTAAAATTTAATTTATAAGAAGATTGTAATACAGTTTAGAGTTTACTTTTGATCAAGAGGAATTTATAGAATTATTTTTTTCACTGCAAACCTGTTAAGAATCTTTTTAGATACTTTTTAGTAGGATTTTAAAATACTTTAAAGTAATTAAATCTGGGGTTCATTCATTAGTACTAAAAAACACTACAAATTTGCAGTATGTGATATCCCTGGACCATTTTTATAAGATGTTGGTAAAAAGTGTGATTGGGTTGGGAATAGAACTAACTTCTGGTTTGAAAACTGGAACACGTGAAGATCTTGGTCCCGTCATTTTCTGAATGATGATAATCAAAGCTTACTTGAAACACATACAATATATGGCCGGACCATGATACTATGCTACCACTTACACTTTAATTTCTCCAAACTAACTTTTTATGTCCAAATTTCTACATAGTTTTGCGGTCATTTGTTTTACTTCAGTAAAATAACAATTTTTATTGTACAAAATCAAATAAATGATGTTAAGTAATATTAGTTATACACATATTTAAGTAGATGATAGCTTCGAAAACACTTAGTTTCAGATTGCAAAAAAAATCATAATGTTTTTGACTCTATGATTCTGGTTTTTGATATTTTAATATTGCAATTAGCAGTGTTCTGCATCACCATTCATCAACAGTTTAAAGGAGACGGGGACACTGTGTCACAAAGATGTTAGGAAAAATCTGTATGCATGCCACATCGTTGAATCAAGAATAAATGAGAATTTTTCACCACATTGTTGAATAAAAAACTGCATCTGCTTTGCTTCAATAAACTTGGGCAATAATTTCACCACAGAAGGCATTACATCATGAAACTTCTCCTGGACATGAGAGTTCCCCTCTCCTTTTCCCTTGATCCACCTACACTCAACACTTTGTTTTTTTCCTTTTTTAAACTTTGTTGCTTTCCTTTTTTCAACTTTGTTGTTTTCCTTTTTACAACTTTGTTGTTTTCCAAATTCAATCTCAATTAATTTTCCCCTCCAAAACCTTTTTTTCTTTTTCCCTATCACAGTTTAAGAAAAACTAGTTTCGTGATATGGAACTGATACTCAGATATTGAGGAATTACAGTACCTCTCCAACCGAATGATATCTCAACTTTGCTACACAAATGAAACCATACAGCCAGATGTGCAGATTCTGGTCCAATGTTTGTCAAAAGATCATGAAGATCAGACATTCCTAGCCATAGAGACAAAACTGATACATGGTCCTCTCACCAATAATAGTGCATTCTGCAGCTTCCTTTTCCCCTTCCACTGGACAATGCAGGAACTGATCAAAACAATTCAAACAAAGAGCCTCCAAACAAAATGTCTCTTCATAAATGTCCTTGATGCATCTTCCACAGCGAATGCAGCGTGTTATGCAAAGAAGTAGATGAAGTAGCTCAAAATACTACTCAAACCTCCAAAAAAATTTACACAATTTGCAAAGTGCACTAAAGTAGGAAAATATACTACAAATAAACTATCCTAACAAGTTAAGAATGGTAGAACCTAGCTATTTAAGAACTCACACTAAAAGATATAGGTAAAAGTAGTAGCTTAAACTCAAAATTTGACAACTTAGAACCTAAAAGTAGTATCTAAAATACACTAAAATTGCAAACCTGCATTTAGACCATCAGTGAATGTTCATCTATATGTTGTATGTTGATGTATATATTGTATGTTCCTATATATTGTATGTTGATTTATTAGGCTACGAATTGATTAAGTTAATTAGTCATTTAAAGTCCTATGGTGTTAAAAACATTCTCAGTAGAATGAGAAGGGTAACACTACCTTAATCACTTACAATTGACAAAATATATGAAAGTACTCTATAAAAGAGAACTTTAGTAATGTCAAAATATTGACTCCCCCAAATTTTATTTACAACCACTTAGGATGTCAAAGGCATTTCAATACTGAGGACTTCTCTTTGGATGCCCTTATTGAATGCCTATGACAATAGTGTTGAAATTGCCTTCCATGTTTGACTTCAATAGTAATAGGTTTATTACTTATGTCACATGGAGTGTTGATGTTTTGGCTAAGTTTTTTTTTGTTTGGCTTGTCACAGAACATGGCCCATTTTGTCAACCATCGTGGATGGATGTACGACCGTTGTTATAGTGGAAGGAGAGGTTTGAAGGAATCTTTTGTCATCGGAGTTGAAGAGTTTGTGGAGACGGCCCGATGATATCAATATTATGCTGTTGATGGAGGGATTCGATGTCCATGCATCAAGTGCGAATGTACAAGGATTTTGAAAGATGAAGTTGTCAGAGCGGCTGCAGCGGAATGGTTAGCGTGGAATAACAAACCAAGAGGGTTTTTAATACGAACGTGTGCCTTTTAATTTCTACTCAATTAAACTTACCAAGCAATAATAAAGACAAATAAAGCGAAAGTAAGGTTGAGAGAAATTTGCACAGATGATTTCATCCTGGTTCGGATCTTACCAATCCTACGTTCAGTCGTTTATCTCAAACAAGATAAACCTTTTTCACTAACACAAAACAATTACAAATTACAATCACAAAGAAACAATTTGTAAGAGTTTAGAAACCACCTCTCTTGATACCACAAGAGATGAACCTACACCTCCTTTGAGTCTTCACAAAGGATGAACACCTCCTCCGAATACTTCACGAAGGATGAACACCTCCTCCGAATACTTCACGAAGGATGATTCTCTTCCGAACACCTCCTTAGACACACCAAGGATGAACCGGCTATTTCCTCTGTCACCGTAGCAGCACTTCACCAGTTCCACAGACAAGAGTTTCACAAGCCGAACAAGAACACACAAGTCTCAAGAATTTCTGAGTATCTGAGCACAAGGTAAGAGTTTCTGTGTCTCTAGATGTTTTTCTTGAGAGGAAATGAGAGTCTATTTATAGACTCATCCAAAGGCTCTTCCATTCTTCGAAAATGAGCCATCTGATTGTTTTAATCGATTAAACCAAGTATTAATCGATTAAACTAAGTACAACGGCTAGTTTTTCAAATCTGAAACCCCAACGGCTCCCAACGGCTAGCTTTAATCGATTATTCTCAGGATTAATCGATTATATAATCGCTTATACTTTGCTTTAATCGATTATTACAGTGGCACTTGGGTTCTCAGTTCCAGCCTCGGTTTTAATCGATTAAAACAGGTTTTAATCGATTAAAACAGATTGCTACAGTGTTTTGCTACAGTAATTTGCTACAGTAATTTTACAAAACACTTTTCTTTTTCTTATCTAAGTCCTATACATATTTCTAAGAGTATTACAAAAGCTTTCCATCACACTACAAGTCTTCAATTCATTTTGATTCTTGATTGGTCTTGACTTGATTTGGACATCATCAAAACTTCATCTTCATCATTTTGCTAACAGAAGTCGTCAAGCTTCATCTATACCAAAAAGGGTTCATGCCAAATTACACGGTTTGGACATTTCATGGTGAAGAAATTCCTTCGACCTCCACTGTAGCTGAAAAGCGGCTTGCATCAGGTTCGAATACTATTGTACATACATCTGAGATAGATCAATTTGCCGATATGCAAGAGATGGTCGACAATGCTCTTCGTCGCCATGCTGAACAAGAAGCAAACTATACTAATTATGAAGAGCCTCCAAATGAAACCACTAAGAGGTTTTACAATTTATTGACAGAGGCAAATCTACCTGTATTTGAAGGTTTTACTGAGTCAAAATTATCAGTGTGCATTAGACTCATGGCTGGCAAATCTAATTGGAACATGCCCATTCAAGCAGTGGACTTTTATACAAAATTGATGTTAGATTTGACACCACCAAACAATTTTATGCCGAAGAATTATTACCAAGCCAAAAAATGTGTTTCAAAGTTGGGATTGGAAGTGAAGAAGATTGATTGTTGTGTTAATGGATATATGTTATTCTACGACAATGATAGTGGCAAAAATGATGCATTGTTGGTTGAATGCAAGTTTTGTGGCTCACCTCGATATCATACGATGCATGCTGGCCGGAGGCAAAAAAACCCATTCCCTTAAAGTCTATGTTCTATTTGCCTATAATTCCAAGACTACAAAGAATGTTTACTTCAATGCAAACATCAGAACACATGACATGGCATGATGGTAACAAAACTGAAGGATTTTTGCGTCATCCTTCTAATGGTGAAGCTTGGAAGCACTTCAATCGTAAACATCCATCCTTTGCTAGTGAACCGCGTAACGTCAAACTTGGTCTATGCTCTGATGGGTTTACCTCGTACATTCAAGCGTCTGCATCACCATATTCATGTTGGCTCGTGATAGTTACCCCATACAATCTACCACCTGAGATGTGTATGACAAAGCCTTACATGTTTTTATCGTGCATAATACCAGGTCCATCTAATCCCAAATCATTGATTGATGTATATTTGGAGCCTTTGATTGATGATTTGAAGAAGTTATGGAATGGTGTTTGGACGTATGACGTTTCAAGGAAGCAAAATTTCCTTATAAGGGCAGCCTTGATGTGGACTATTAATGACTTCCCAGCGTACGGCATGTTATCTGGTTGGAGCACGCATGGTCGATTAGCTTGTCCACATTGCATGGAACATACAAAGTCATTCCAATTGAGTTATGGCCGGAAAAGTAGTTGGTTTGACTGCCATCAACGGTTCTTGCCCATTGATCACCCCTTTAGAAGAAACAAAAACGCATTTCGCAAAGGGCAAGTTGAAACGGATTTGCCCTCGCCCAAGTTGACTGGATCACGCGTTTGGAGAAGAGTTAAAGACTATCCAAAAGTCACTGAATCTGGTCAGAATAGGATAGAAGGGTTTGGAGAATGGCATAATTGGACTAAAAGAAGCATATTCTGGGAACTTCCCTATTGGAAAGACAACTTGCTAAGACACAACCTCGATGTCATGCACACAGAAAAAAATTTCTTTGACAATGTCATAAACACAGTTATGAATGTTATAGGTAAGACAAAAGATAATGAGAAAGCAAGAAAAGATTTACCTTTGTATTGTGGACGAAAAGACTTAGAGTTGAAGGCGCAAGGTAACGGCCGGTTATTTAAACCAAAAGCAAATTACACCATGTCAAAAGACGAGGCAAGAATAGTGTGTGGATGGATCAAGGAGCTTAGAATGCCAGATGGATATGCTTCTAACTTGTCCAGATGTGCCAATGTTCAGAACGGTACTATTCAAGGGTTGAAGAGTCATGATTGTCATGTATTCATGGAGACTTTCATCCCTCTTGCGTTCAGTTGTTTGCCAATGCACGTGTTAAATCCACTGATAGAAATCAGTAACTTCTTTAAAGATTTGTGTTGCACGACACTAAAGGAGAATTCCCTTAAAAAGATGGATGAAAATATCCCAATTATTCTCTGTAAATTGGAAAGAATATTCCCTCCTGCATTCTTTGATTCAATGGAGCATATTCCAATTCATCTTGCATATGAAGCTTGGCTTGGGGGACCGTTGCAATACAAGTGGATGTATCCATTTGAAAGGTTTATGGGAGAATCCAAACGTTCAGTTAAAAATAAAGCTAGAGTAGAAAGCTCAATTTGTGCAGCTTACTTACACAGAGAGACAACGTATTTTTGTTCACATTATTTCAAAAACTTCATGTTATCCCCCACTCATGTCAGAAATGAAATGCAATGGAAAGTTGAACCTCGTGAAGGTGCATTATCAGTTTTTCGACAATCTGGCCGTCACGCAGGGAAAGAATTCACACATTGGTTAACTGATGCTGAATTCAATTCTGCTCATGTCCATGTCTTAATCAATTGCAGTGAAGTTAAGCTGTACCTTGAGTATGTCATCATCCATCTCTTATCTTTCCAGAGATTAAGATTTGTTATACACTAATGAATTTCATTTGTACCAGCTCATTTCTTGTAGCTGAGCAAGTCGCAGAAGGAAATGCTTCTGCTAGAATACACTCTGAGTTTCCCCAATGGTTTAAAAATCAGGTCTGTAGTTTTTCGTACGTTTAGAAATCGGTTAATTTGACTCTTGCTTTTATAATTTTTGTAGTGTCTTTGTAGGTTTTTAATCAGGCATTGACTCCCACAGTTCAAGAGTTAAGACATCTCTCGAATTGGCCAATGAGATGTGTCAAAGAATGGCACACTTACTTCACCAATGGTTAAAAATTCCATACACATGAATGGTCTAAAGGAAAGAAAACATCAAATTGTGGTGTGTATGGGAAGGGCCTAACTGAGGGTTGTTATGATGATTTCTACGACATCATTCATAAAATATATGAGCAAGAGTACAACAACACTACTTCTCCGAACAGAGTAGTACTTTTTTATTGTGAATAGTTTTATCCTTCTAGAGCTGGTACTAGAGTTGATCCACGCTTTAATATTGTCGAACTCAACCAGAGATTAAGATATCAACCGTTTGATCCTTTCATTCTACCAACTAATGTCAGACAGGTTTATTATGTGACATATCCACCATTCCACAATATTGACAAGCGTGGTTGGGCTGTAGCAATACAAACCAAGCCTAGAGGTCGCATTGACTCAAATGATGTTGAGGAAGATGTTGCCTACCAACTTGACCAAATGTCACAACCACAAGAAATTATTGAAGTTGAACGTATAACCGCATTGGTCGACCCTGATGGTGATGGAGATGATTTAGAAGCAACAATACAAGGTGATGAAGAACAACAAGAAGAGGAAGAAGAACAAGAAGAAGAAGAAGAAGAAGAAGAAGAAGAAGAAGATGATGATGATGACGACGAAGAAGAAGATGATGATGATAATGACGATGATGAAGAAGAAGAAGATGAAGATGAAGATCATGATGACGACGATTGAATGTTGGACATCTATTGTAGCAAATTGTACTATCATTTCAATAGAGTTATCTAAAATACTATCTTAAAAGTTGTATGCAATTATATTTACATAGCTATTTAAATACCATTGATCCTTCCTTATTCATTTCTTTTTTTTTTCCTTTATTTGTAACCATTTCAATGCAGTAATGACAGCCAGATAAAGGAAAGGGGGTAGCAAGGCCTAAAAAGAGGCAACGGCAGGCACCAAAGTATGTTCTTAGGGTGCCTGCTAGACTACCTACCATTGCAGCCCCTAGTACATCATCTGTGGGCCCTCCTCCTACCCCTACAATACAGCCTGTTACCCATGCAGTACACCCTTCTCCTACTCCTGCAGCACACCCTTCTACTACCCCTGCAGCAGACCCTCTTCCTCCTCCTGTGATTATAACCCCCACTCCTCCCCCTGTGGTTATTACCCCTACTCCTCTCCTTGACCCTACTTCTATACCTTCCTCATCTTCTATACCGCCTTCTGAGACTGTCACACCATCTGCTGATCCAGATTCAAGTGGTGATGGTGAAGGTCTTGACCCGCCCCTCCATGATCGACCATGGATTGAGTCGTATGGTAAAGGGTAAGATTTTAATCTCTTCATATAATTTGATCTTTATACCTTACTGTAATTGAAATGACTTTTATTATGCAGGTTTATTCCATCTAGGGTTGCTTCCCAGGCCATCACACGTTCAATTAAGCAACAGTTTTTAAGTCCATGGCCTACTTGGGGAGCAATACCTGATGACGACAGAAAGCCATTCTGGGAGCGCTTTCAGTTGAATAATCCATTAAACTAATTGTCCCTCTTATTTTAGTATGTTCATTAATCCATGTTTGTAATGTTTAATGTTACAGATGAAGGTGCAGTGGAAACCTGAACATGAGACACAGATACACAGATATTTCCACATGAAAGCATCTCATCGGCTCTCAGAGATGTTCAGGGATGCCCGCAATGCAGGAGAGCGCCCTTACTGGCTAGGCGAACAAATTTGGAACTCTTTACTGGCTCATTGGAATACAGTAGAGTTTCACAATAAGTGTGCCAAGGCGTAGAGAAACAGAGCATCTAAAAAGGGTGGCACCCTGCATACTGGTGGGTAGATAACCATTCATGAGCATGCCATTCGTATGGTAAAATTTCATTACATAACTTTTTCTTTCATATATAAGTTATGTATTTATTTAATACGTACACTTCTAATTCTAAATTATGTTACAGGCACAAGCTCTGGGACGGGCGGTCCATGTTGATGAGGTCTTTGCACAGACTCATGTAAGGAAGGGCACTAATCAATTCGTTGATGAAAGATCTCGGAAGACTCATGTAAGCAAATAACACTATTACTATTACTAATTTTTCATTTAAGTTATTCTATCATTCCCTAACATTGCTTTTAATGTTTCAACAGGAAGAATTTTCTACGAGACTTTCACAGGTTAGATCTGAACATGAGTCAGCTCCTACACCGGATCATGCCAGTATACGAAACTTTGTTTTAAGAAAAAGAAAAATGCATGATATTTTCAAGAGATTCACGCAATTCTTTATTGGAGGAGATAAAAAAAACATTTATATGAGCATGAGTGCAGAACTAAGGGAATCTGGTAGCAGATGAAACAAGGTTCAAACACCTTAATAGGACAGGATCTAATTGATTTTGATATCAATTTAAAAAAATAAATTTTAAATTCAACTCAATTTTACAAAATTGACTTGTAGAAGAAGGTCACTCTGTTTATGTACTATAATTCTAATTCAAAAATAATATCAATTTAGGAAAAAAGATCAAACAAATGAAAGGTTTGGGAAAGAAAGAAGGGAGGTTAAAGTAGTTTAGGAAATAAACGAAAACAAAATCCTGAAAGAATAGGGTAGAAGATAGGACTGTACTCTACATAAACAGCGTTGGTTATTTACATTGTTTTAGTTAAGGCTTTCATAAATTAAGGTTACATTAAGTCATGAAAGACAAGTTTTCTACTGTCGGATTTGGTCCTCGCCAGGTAATTCACATATTTCATTGTTCTTTTTGCTAACTGAAAAGTAGAAAGACATACAATCACACAGCATGTGCACAGAGGAGAGATTGTGATCTTTGTTTCTATGCTGCTAGTGCAAAAGATTGTAAACTAACCAACAAATTTTCCAATTTCCTCTAGACATTGTGAAAGGCCTTCTGCTTGCACTAGCTATACATGTTTCAGTTTTTCTTGCTTTCTTCATCTGTTGAAGAACCGTTCTTAGAATCCATTTCAGTGCCTACTTCTATTCTACACCTATTTCTATTAGTTTTAAGCTTGTTGGCATGTTAAAATTGACCTATTAAAGTCAGATTTTGGTGCTGTCCTTGTACATTTCTGGTCCAGTTTTTGATCTGCTTTGGTGCTAATTTATGTGTGACATAGTGGTGTTCTAAAGACTTTGAGGTGCAGTCCATTTTTAGAAACATTTGAGTGATTGGAAGTAGATAGGCTATAAGGGAAAAAATAGTGTTGTGGTTGCTAATGATCAGTGATTGGATTTGGTTAGGTATCAACATTTGAGTGAATTATCAACAAAGGTGGAAGATTTGCACAAACAGATGTGCTTAATCTGATTCAGTTATTGCTGAATCAATTGCTTAAAGTAGATGGTATAATGGTTGAAGGGGATGTGAAATTAAAGAGGAAAATTCAGGTCATGCCAAATACTGAGATGCATTTTACTGAATTTTCTTTATCACTATATCTCAAACTACATTTGTTTAAGCACTTGTAGTTCTAATGTTAGTGAAAAATTAATTTTAAAGTTAAAAAGAGTTCAAAACTATGTTGAAACTCTGGATTAGCTGAAGATTAAGAATTCCTTGCTTGGTAGTAATGGACATCATGCACCATTGAGAATTGTGTGTAGTACCATAAATAGTTTAAGGTACTTTTATCCTTCTACATCAATACTTTTATCCTTCTACATCAAGTAGTAAGATTAACGCTAAATCAATCCTAAGTTCAGTAATGTCAGATTTCACTCACAGTCATACAGTAGAATTTGTTCTTACATGGGATTTGGCACACTTTTTTCTAACCATTATGGGATCACTCAAAGTATGACAAAAAGGTAATGAATTTGGAAATGAAACTTTACTTTAGCATGTCAAGAAGAAGATGGAATTTTCTAAGACTAGCTACTAAAACACAACTTACAAAAACATTGATTCAGTTTAGCCATTACCTTGAGATCAGAGAGACCAATCACACAAGCACAGTCCACTACTTTAGCACCAGCAAGTTCTACAATTGAAAGCAAACTTAACCATTTTAGGAACAACAACAAAAATTGGGGGTTAATTCATAAAGCTTTTATATATATATATATATATATATATATATATATATATATATATATATATATATATATATATATATATATATATTTAAACATGCTTTTTATTTCTAGTAGTTACCTAGGAGTGTGACAAGACAGTTACATGTATGAAACCTTAATTTAAAGTGAACCATGGTCTACAATCATGAGAAATCAAAGCTGAATGCATCTTTACTTACTCACCACAGAAATACATACACTTAATAAGACATTTATTCTTGCAAAAGAGAATTTAGAACAAAAGAGTACCTTCAATCGTAAAAGGCTGCAACAGGAAATCACCTACAAATCTAATTGCTGCTAATAGAGTTCCACCTGTGGCCACCAAATCATCAATAATTATGACATGTTTGCTGGACTGAAGAGCACCAACATGCAACTCCAAACAATCATTTCATTTCTAGAACATATTTTTCAGAAATTACTTCCCCTAAACAAAGATTAGGCATCACTTTCCAAACCAAATCAATGCACTGGAACAAGTACCAGTTTAAATTGACAGACACAGCTGAAAGATTCTAAGAATCTTGTTCATGTGAGTATTACTTTCAACTTACTGGTGAACCTAAGTCTAGTACAACAAGATTCAAGACCAACACATGCAACTACCTATATTCAAATTATGCAGTGATTATTGTTGCAGTGCAACTCACAGTATACAATTAAACTCAAAAGCAATCCCAAATTTCTCCTAGAATTGTGCAACTAAAACACTCTGCCTCATTAAGTTCATCCTGGTGGATCTACGTTCACCATTGTTCTCAATCATGCAAATTAAATGTTAAATGATCCATGTACTGGTGAACATAATCCCATGGTCAAATTATGCAGATTGGCAAAACAATGTCACATTCTTGCTTTCTTGTAGGTACCTCATGCATAAGGCATTGGCTAGGAAAGGGATTGTTGTTTTTAATATTGCAATATTAATATCATACATTCCATGTAATAATAAATTTGATATTAGAAAAATAAAAAAGCTGAAGCATCTTTGCAATGAGGAGTAGATATGCACGCTGGTGCTGTCTGCATCTGAAACAATAAGGAGGAGATCACTAGGTGGGGTCCACATGACGGGAATCTGCAGAACAAGTAACAGAATGAGACCCCTTTTGGTCATTTGGCTCACTCACACCATTCCATGTATGGTATCTGCTCAGTACACTTGAAAAAGCCTTCACAGTCTGTGTAACCTCAAAACCACCAAGAGAATTACACGTCCCCCACACAACCACTCTTATAGAAAAACTTCTATCACTTTTATGAAATTTTGTCAAACTTTGGAAGATTACAAATCAGTAATTTATTGACCCTTTTGTTTTCTATAAGCTGCATTAGTTCCTATGTTATATTAATTATACCTTTTCTTTGTAGAGGCAAAGATCAAAATCACTGGGGGTCCAAACATGTACGAAGAAAGTAGTTGCTTTGATCCGAATGGGATGGTGGTAGAAGACTATTTTTCGCAGATGGTTTCAAAATCGGAGGCAGTTATGTTTGTGACTAGCATGTAGCCCCAAAACACCCTTGGGATGGAAAACTTAGCCTACACATCTTCCAGTGGAGAAGATGCTTCTGCTGTTGCTATGGAAATCATTGCACACCCTCAACAAAACTCATACAATCAAGTTAATAACTTGAACCCCCAGTTTGTGCAAGTGGTGAACAACCATGGTTCATGTGAGGAGCTTTATTCTTTCCCCACTCACTCCTCCGCACTTGACAGGGGTCACCATGATCACCAATTTCCTTATTCCACACCAACACCAGATCTCCTCAACCTTCTCCACTTGCCAATGACCTTTGAAAACCAAAGCACCAATCTTCCGAAACTCTCTGGCCCTATGGGAACAACACACAACACAAACGTCTCATCTGTTTCCTATGACCCTTTCTTGCATCTCAACCTGCAAGCACCTGCCCCAGCTCTTGGAAATGATTAAGCCTTTGGAGGAGGGGGTGTCATATAAGGCAGTGGAATTGCCTACCAAGATTTTGGAAATGGGGTGGTGGAGTTCACTCAAGATGTGGGCAAAAAGAGAGGGGGGAAAAGGACCAACCAGTTTACCAGTACCACTACTGAGAGACAAAGGAGAGTGGATTTGAGTAGTAAATTTGATGCTTTGAAAGAACTCATCCCAAACCCCTCCAAGGTAACATTTTTGAGTAAATTATACTGTTGACATTCTCTCAAAGCCATAGACATTTTTCTTTCCTGCTTTTTCTATTTCACAATAACTCTTCAATTGTTTAAAATGTCTTTTTTCTAGGAAAGGTTGTTTTAAACGTTAAGAAAATGTAAACTTTGAGAAAAATATCTTATTTTTAAACCCAGCATTGATTAAAGCTAATGTCTTTGAGTATAAAGAAAGTAGAACTGAGTGATTGATTTTGTTCTGTTTTGTTAATTGAAAAGGATAATTGTGGTTTGGTAATACTAATATATTGTAAAGAACCAATATTAGATTTAGAAAAAGAAGGATCAAAAACAGATGCAAAAACCTTTGGTGGTGAGCTTTAAACCTGAAATCATACCAGTGGGTTGAGGCTTAGAATTATCCATCTTTGCTCAATGGAGGATATCCTGAATATACTATTTTTTAGAGAGAATAAGTCCTCCATCAAGGATGGAGAATATGTCTACCATCAATCGTTGTTTTGATTGATCTACATTTTAATTAACTAAGAGTAAAAAAAAGGTTGTGAGTGAAATGAAGTTTGAATGCACTATATTCAGTGCAACTTACTTATAAGGTTATGGGTATTAGGTATAGGACAGAGATATCAGTGTCCATGTAGGACAGGCTAACCTTCTATAGGTCTATACATTAACCTTGACAGGAATATAACACCTTCTATAGGTATAGGACAGAGATATCTTGAGTATTTCGCTACTTATGCTATATGAAATTGGCTTTTTAGGTGTACCAGTACCTTTGTACTCTGATTCAGTAATTGTTATCAGTTTTCATAATCTACTGATATTAGCTTGCTTTAGTTTTAAAATGGTTATTTCTAAAAAATGCATTAGCAATCAAAATGCCAACTTTGAACAATTTTTCTATAACAAATCATATTGCACAAACTAATTCAGAGCATACATTGAACAAACTCAGAACAAATGCTTCTTAGCTTTTATAGTTCATCAATCGAAATAACAACTTACCTCGACGGTAGCCCCTTCAATAGCCTCTGAAGCAGTAGTGGAAGACCTTGTCACGCAGCGTCACTGCCCTGGTTACGCCGCCTCGTCTATGCCGCGTCGTCCAATATCCTTCCTCGACAATGGTAGCCTTCAACTCAGCCACCCACCACCTTCCTCAGCTCAGAACACTGCAAAACGCTACAAGAAAAAAGCTTCCACCATTGACGCGTAATCGAAAACAGTAACAGGAAAACAAAATGAGATGGGAGAATGGGACACTTCACCTATAATGGAGGAGTGGGGAAGAAGCGTATCCCGATTGTGGTTAGGGTGGGAAGCAGTCTGCACAAGCCAGCCAGTGAGTTCGTCGAGGGAGTTAGGGTACAGAATCTGAATATTGGGGAAGAAGGAGTTTTCGCGAAATGAGGGGAGGGAAATATGTCACTTTCTAATTCCATATACATCATTCACTTAACGAGGGTCGTTTGCCTTCGGTAATCACTCCTATCCATTACAGACAGCCATTACCCTTCGGTAAAGTCATACTACACAAGCCTTCGAAAAAGCCTTCGGTAATACTCCACCGGTAATAAATGTTTTTCCTGTAGTGTGAGTGAGATGCACCTCCAAAGAACCAAAGACCCAAACCCCTTCGCGTTTGTGGGTTAAATAAGCACAAATCTGCCACATCAGTAAAAATGGCGCCCGACCCCCCTCCTCGGGTGCCCAAGCGCGACCGGTGCGCAAAACTGGCGCCCGACCCCCCTCCTAGGGCGCCCGGGCGCGACCACATCGGAAATCAACTTCCGTGCAGGTGGCACTCAACCCCCCTGAACCAGGGGGGCCCGGCCTAATTTTTCTGCACTGCATCTCTTTCTCTTTTTCTGCAGATGTGCTTGCTTCTTGTGGTTGGTTCAGCTCTATACATTGTTGGAGACTCTTCCAAGCACATTATTAGCCACAAAATAAGGGATTATAGATGAAATTACATCAAAGTAGCCCAAAACACAATTATTCATAAAACTAAGATAAATTAGAGGATTAAGCAAGTTACAAGCTAGAAAGGAGTTCATTTTGCTATTAAAATTATGCTTAAATAATGGTAAGAATTACCGTTATCAACACCGCAATAAACTACTCCAATAGTTGCACCATCACGTCCAGGCAGAACCAGCAACTTCAAATGGCACTACACCCAAATGACGTTAGACTAAGACCTGCACTACCTGTAACTTGTTCAAATTACTAGTTAAAAAAATAATATAAATCAAATATTGATAACACTTTTTTAATGAAATTTTGTCTATTGGTCTATTTCAAATTATTGGTTAAAAAAATAATATAAGTCAAATATAGATAGCTCTTTTTTAAATAAACATTGTCTATTGGTTTCGTGTACTGATTTATAGTGCT
This sequence comes from Vigna umbellata, assembly GCF_029865625.1. Taxonomy (NCBI): domain Eukaryota; kingdom Viridiplantae; phylum Streptophyta; class Magnoliopsida; order Fabales; family Fabaceae; genus Vigna; species Vigna umbellata. Next base: position 17,649,299 of record NC_142169.1, on the reverse strand, counting down.
TATTTTAAAAAGTGTTGTCTATTGGGCGATGTCTATTAATAATTTTGTACTAGTGGATCCAAACTTCCTCCGAACTATAGCTAACATCATCCTTCGCTTCTTCGGACACTCCACTAGTGCAATAAAGGAAAATGACACCGGTTAATTTCGCTTATAGGCATCGGTTCTGCAACCGAGGCATATACAGGCGAGGTAAAAAGTCTACCTTTTTTGCCTCGGTTCTGAACCGAGACATAAAGATATATGCTTTTGCTTCGGTTAAAATACAACCGAGGCAGTAGAGGGTGTTTCTTTTTTACATTTTTTGCTTTTGGCCTCTGCTCAAGCTCCTTGACACACCTCCAATTATAGAAGCTTAATCACCCTTCAATGGCCAACCAGACCAAACAACAAGAGACAATATCTTGAGAACATTAAAAAATGTACAATTCGACACTTACATTTATTTCTGGTTCTTGAAACTCATAAACCTTTGTTTCATTAAACCAAACAAATTCTGAGATTGCTTATAATGCTACAAGAAGAAAAGCCGCACAACTTGCAGAAACCATCACATACAAAGATCCAACACCCTGTAAATGCATAATTTCTCCATCATCACCATCACTTTCTACAAATTATAGGTAAAATTCATGAATAATATAAAGTGTAATAGCAAGCATACGTTGAAGGAAAGAAAGGAGGAGGTTGCTGATGAAGTAAGTCCTGTGAAACCTATATCATAAGCAATGCTACCATCTGGTTTGAACAATCCAAAGTTTCTCTCAAACGTTGGACCACGCTTCAAATTCTCGTTAAACAAAGAAAAAATATAAGCTCTCACAACCATCTTAGGCGTATAAGGGGTACCCGAGGAGAGGTGGGAATCGGTGGTAGTTGAACTTGGCAGAGGTGGGAATCGGTGATAGAAAGAACAAGGGCGTGGTACACGAGGGTCTTCTTCATCCCCGCGGTGCGGTCGCCATGGGCCACAAGGCGGTCCTTTCCAGTAGCCCTTCTTGGTGGCGCAGTTGGTCCTGGAGCCATTTCCATACTTGCGGTCCATCACGCTGAAGAAGTACCATTCCAAGTCCTTCGTCTTCAGCTTCGACAGAGCTGAAAAGCAAAAACAAGTTAAAAAACACTTTGAATCCTTTGAACCAAACCCTATTGCTAACAATTTGACACCACAAAAAAGGGCAAAATGCTAACGGGGAAGGTCCCAAGGCATCAACCACTGCGATGTGTTGTATCGGGACAGGTTTCCGGTGATCTTGCGCTTTAGGTTCAGGCAGAACACCATCAGCTCTTCGTCGGTGCGGTGGAATCGGAAGCCGGGACCCATAGGTGCCATGGATTGGATTCAAGAGAGATGAATCGCTGAGAGAGAAAAAGAGTGAAAGAAACTTGGGGATTAGGGCTTTCTTTTATATTGATGAAGAGGGAGACGGTGGCAGTGAGAATAGTCGGTGGCGGCGATGTCGACAAACGGCGTAGACGACGACGGCGTTGGACGACGATGCTAGAGGCAGTGAAGGTGAGAAGAGAGGACGTTCAACCGTGAGAGGGAGAAGTGGAACAATGGATTCGCGAAGAAGAAGTAATGAAGCAATGACGAAGCAGCAGCGCGAAGAAATGAACAAACTCTGAGAATTTTGAAGCTCTACAGCACCGGTTATGAACGAAACGATGCTCAAAATGAAAAATCGGAAGACTATATGCTTCGGTGAGAAAGGAATCGAAGCCGATGAATGTTTTGGCACCAGGTCTAAGTTCACCGAGGTGGCAGCTCAGGCTTTATGCCTCGGTTTTGTGGGAAACCGAGATAGTATCACATTTTCATAAAGTTGTCAGCCAAAAAGCCTGAGCTCTAATCAGTTTTTCATAAAGTTGACATCTTTTAGGCACCGGTTCTGCATGCAACTGAGGCCTATAAGGTCCGGTTTATTACAAAACTGCCACCGCCTTGTGATAGACAATGGTTTGGTGTAAAGTGAGGTATATTGTGCGAGTTTAAAAGCAAAAATTGTACTAGTGCTCGTTCTTCATCAATATGCAAAACACCGGGAACAATGTCATTGGTTTGACCGTCTTCTCTTAAACACCAATCCCATCAAATCTAAAATCATACAAAACATAAAAAGATTATCATAATTTAATTACTTGGATCTTCTCGAATAGCGCCTTAATGGTTATTGACCTTAACTTCACACAAGGTCATTGTAAAATTCTTGGAAATACAACTTCTCTATCAAGGACTGCTAAACGAAGACGTTCAACAGCCCAAAGCTACAATAAACAACATTCTCTATCACATTATTATAAATACAATGAATTACAAATTCAACATAACATATACTGCAAATTGAACATACATATTACCTACAACATTACACTTGACCCACTTATGCTAAGGGAATCCAATAGTTCCCATTAACTAAATAGCAAATAGGCAAGATTTAAGTTGTTCACTAAAAAACTATGACCATCATTCGCCCAATTATAGTTTGTCAAACTATCAATATTGTTTAATACTCTACAAGGCATATTACTTATTATTTATTTTCTATGAAAATAAAAATAAAATACTGCAAAACAAACCAATATATACAAACAACATATATTGTCTACATCATCTTCATCACTACCTATTTCATTCTCTTAATAATATCTTTAATGATTATTGCTTTCATACTAAGAAGTGAACCTGCAACACCACATAAATTCTCATCAAATTCTACCACAACTCCACCTGAAGGAAACCCCAAACAAATACATACATACATACATATATATATATATATATATATATATATATATATATATATATATATATATATATATATATATATATATATATATTCACCTTATAACTATTTTTGTTAAAATTTTATATCAACAAACACAGTGATAACATAAAACAATGAAATCACAAAATATTCTCAAACTATGTTTATTTTTATACTCTTGCTGAAATGAAATAATTATTGATAACGTCACTTATATGAATTCTAGAATTGTTGGATTATTTTTTATAATTAAAAACATAACAAATAAATAAATTAAAACTACGATAAAAACTAGCATCAACTAGATTGTAAGGACATCACATAAGTAACTAATTTTACATGCAGGTACGAAAATAAATATTTATAATGCTTAGAAAGTTAATTTATATTTTCAAGGATATATAAAATTAAGCTCTATTAGTTTTATATATGTTTTTGCTTGCACTGTTTCTCTATCTTCTAAACTAAAGCTTTAGTTATATATATATATATATATATATATATATATATATATATATATATATATATATATATATATATATATATATATATTAAAAAAGTATTAAGTGCTTCAACACAGAAAAAGTTCAAAAGAAACAAAATAAAGGGCTGAAAAGAATCTAGACAATCCAGACATTCATGTATTCTTAAGTACGCTGATAAAAGGTAATTATACATTAAGTTAACATTTAGCAAATATTTTGATGCTAATTTAGTGTTTATTCCAGTTATGGTAATTTAAAACTCAGCATACCAGATGAGTTAAAATGAAAAAAACTCCTTTCAGTATAAAAAAAGTTATATTCTACTACTATGGCATTGGGTCAGTCGACTTTATTATAATCTTAGACTAAGACACAAAGTCTAAAAGCATGATAAATCATGCTAACTGACAATTCCATTAGCACAGAGAATTAATATGAATTATCAATAAACTATTAATATAGTAATATTAATGCATTCATAATATTTATACGGACAGCTTATATTTTTTGTTTAGAGATAATAAGTTAGACTAAGAAAGACAATCCTAATTCATATATCAATTTAATTTTCAAGGAATTATAATTACTTTTGGAAATTCCCACGTAATTCAAAACTTAAACCTCTGGAATCCATAAATTTATCAAATTAAGCACATTACTGTTCTGCATATGAATATTTTACGAATACGTATAAGTGGGTTAAATTCACATTAAACTATACATTTGATGAGTTAATAAAATAGAATTCATATTTTTTTTTTCTTCTTTTTACAATTGACTAATTATTATTAGTGGTTTTATTTATTTATTTTTTCAAGTTAACTACACACCAAAACTAGCGCCGGTAGTTGCTGGAATATCAGTCACCAACCTGCTCAAAATCCATTGAAAAAAAGAATATTATTACAATGATATGCTACTAATGTCATGCTAGAAAATAATGAGTATGTCTTATTTACTCACCAATGAAGGTACTCCCTGAAATTAGGGTTACTAGGGTTGGGAGCATCAGGATCCACCAACACCTTTAACAGAAAAAAATGAACAGATTTGAAGTTAGAAGTGACGAAATAAATATCTGGAACTGTTTCTGAAAACCTTTATTATGAAAAAGGGTTTGGTGTTTTTAATGAAGAAGTTTTGGTAAACACTTTTAGGTTGTGTGTAACCAAATCCTATAAGAAGAAAGTAATGCAATGAATTACCAGAGTATAGAAGTTCCTGAGATCATCTCCACCAACACTCACTCTGGGTTGGTTTACAACTTGGGAAGGTTTAAGCTCACAACCATTGTTGACTTGTCTATTGCCATAGGAGACCCTAAAAGGAATGGAACTTTCAAAGGGGTCTATTACTTCCCCTATAACACGCCCAACCACAAGAGGATTCCTACTAGTACTAGGCATGGCTAACTGTAACTCACTGCACTGCTAAACAAAGATATGCCTTTGGCTCACACACATTTACTACACCCACAATGGTAGCTATTTATAGAGTGAAGGACAAGGAATGAGATATTCTTACATATCTAGCATAGGAAATAATCTTTTTGGTTTTTATGTATAAAGCACACGACTTTGTACAGAACCTATTCCCGGGATAATATAATAAAATCATCAATAGTAAAAATTTAACAGTTCTAAATTGCTTGTATCTTTGTTTTCTATTGTTTTAACTTATATTAGTAAAACAAAAATTGTATACATACTGGAGGTTTAACATGACGATTATTTAAAGTTGTGGCTTTTTATAATATAAAATAATAGTTTGATATATTATTGCATTAAAAGTTTCTTATACCAGTTGAAAAGGTTTTTTTATTTCAGTCCTAGAACCAATGTAGAAGGGAGAGATGTAGAGAGTATTAGACTTTGTATAGTGGTTCTCACATTAGTGTAGAAAGTTCACTATGTGATCGATTAAGATGCTTTATGTATGACCAAACTTTTTATACCAGTTCGTTACCTATTTGATATAAAAAGTTTGACATTTTATAATAAGTTCTATTTTTTATACTGGTTAGTGTCTCAACCAGTACAAAACGTGTAACTTGTTATACTGGCTTACGCTTCAACTGGTATAGAAAGTGACTTTCTATATCAATTTGAACATTAACCGCTATATCACGTTTTTTTAATAGCAGGTTTGTATATGCTACCTACCTGCATAAAACTTATACACATTCAGTCCTAGAATAGTCCAAATATATAAAATAATGACTATACTTCCTACTATTTACACATCTAATAACACTTCATAACATTAGGAAACAATGAATACATGATCTAATATTTACACAAAACTATTATATTACACGTTTTCACCTTTATTCCTAACTCCTTAAATGACAATAGGGTTAATAAATCCATATATGTGATCATTCTTCCTCTCAATGCTCATACGATGTAAATACCTTAAACATTGAAAATGAATAATGTTAGAAACGTATTAGAATATATTCAAACTTCAAAAAAGTAAAAGTTTACTTATAGTAACCAAAGTTTTAATACTTATATACATAACATATTAGTGCCAAAGAAAACTTCAAAAACATCATTCTAACATATAATGCAAGTTGTCCTATTTGCACTATTAGGATAAAGAGAAAAGGCACCGGTCAGATTTAGTTATAGGGATCGTTTTTACGACCGCGACATATGTGAACGAGGTAAAAAGGCCAAACTTTATGACTTGGTTACGGACCGAAATAAAACGAGTTAGAAATATGCCTCGGTTCTTAGATAACCGAGGCAGTAACGTGTTTTTTTTTATTTGTTCAGATTTAGGACTCAATTCATCATGCCAAACAGAACTAAGATTTCCCAGCTAAAGAATCTAAAACAATCAAAAGAAAACCATACAGGAATCAAACAAGAAACAACATACAATATTACAACAATGTTAAACCATTGATTGAACAATCTAAAACAATCAAAAGAAAACCATACAGGAATCAAACAAGAAACAAGACACAATATTACAATAATGTTTAACCATTGATTGAATAGAGTTTGACAAGAAACAACTAAAACTAATGAGAAGAAACTCAGAAGCAGAAATGAAGACACATCTCCCACCAATGACCAAGAAGGAGTATAGAACACCGATCCAAACCAGAGAACCGTCAGAGCAGCTGCAAACGCTACTGTCTAGGGCGACGGTGACATTCGAAGGGGTGAGAGGGTAGCAACGACTCGCGGTGAGGAGTTTGACGACAAGCGCCGCGGCGGAGACGACGGAGGGCTCGCCGATCTGGAGAAGTGGATCTGGAGCGGCAGATCTGGATCTGGACCGGTGGATCTCGCCGATCTGAAGATCTGGATCTGGAGCGGCGGATCTGGATCTGGAGCGGCTTGGCCCTTTTCTATTTCTAGCGGAGGTAGCAGTGCGAAAGCAGCAACGGGGGAATCTGGATCTGGAGCGGCTTGGCCCTTTTCTATTTCCGGCGGAGGCAGCAGTGCGGAAGCAGCAACGGCGGAGGCAGCAACGGCGAAGACTACAACGACGGTGAAAGAGTGGAGTCGTTGGAGGAAGCACCACAGGCAGCAGCGGCGCGGCGGGGCACCAATGGGCCGAGCACTGGCACGCGGAGAGCAGGAGGAAGGAGAAACACGCAGAGGAAAAATAGGAGAGCAAAGGAAGGAGAAGCGCGGATTAGATTAAGTCTGAATAAAGTGGAGAGGTATAGGCATTGGTTGCCTAGTCACCCGAGGCAATAGGGCCTTTTTTCTGAACTGGGTAGTGGTATATGACTCGTGTCTTGAATTAACCAGTGCCATATCATTATTCTACCTCAGCTCTTAGATTAACCGATGTATATAACTTTATAGGCTTTAGTTTTCACATAACCAAAGCCTATATAGCGAATTAAAAACCACATTTTTAACTAATGTTATGACTTGAGGAGGCATTTGTAACTCTATAGGTGTCTGGAAGATCTTCGTTGCCAACACACCAAGTTGTTCTATAATTGTCTATTCTGACTACTATGGCGATTGTGGCAGTTGTGGCAGTTATTTATTGACATCTTTCTCCCCTTGTGTTCCAACCTGGAATACATATTTGAAACCTTATATAAGATTAGTATACCCCAATAAAAAAAAGTGCGGAATTAAAACAATTACCTCCTTTACAATTGGTTTTGATAATCTAACTAGCTAAAGGATAAAATGTTTAGGAGCATGCCCTACTGTCTCAACCTATTGATTATGCACATAGACTCAAGCAGTAGCATCTCAATCATTTAAAATCATCACTCCATCATATTAGTTATAATGGTTTCATGGTGTATGGTTGACCCCAATGTATGCATTGTACCTAAGTTAACAAAATAATATTTGTAAAATCACTAGTGCAAAATACACTTTTTATACCGAAATTTTATATCAGTTGAAATAAGCCAGGTATAGAAAGTGAAGTAGTGGTAGTATTATAATAATGACAAGGTTTTCTATATCGATTCCACTAAGAACAAGTATAGAAAGTGACACGGTGGCAAAACTAATAAATTACAAAGATTTTTACACTTGTTACACGAGTTAAGGAAATCTAAGAAGCATATAAGAGGATACCATAATTATCTAATATTACGAGTGGTGTGAATACTCAACTAGTCTAGGGTAACGAAAATTTATTTGTTGACTAGGGATACTAGGAGTGGTGTGAATACTCAACTAGTCTAGGGTAATGGAAAGTTATTTGTTGACTAGGGATACCAAGAGTGGTGGAGAATACTACACAACCAAGAGTGGGTGAAACTCAACTAGGCAGTGTATCGAGGATACTAGGAGTGCCTAAGGATACTAGGATTGGTGAGAATACTTAGTTGTAATCTTGTTGAAGATTATAGTGGAACCCTCTATGGATAGAGGAGACTAGATGTAGCTTAGTTGGAGTGAACCAATATAAAAATATTTGTGCATTTATTGTTTAATTATGTTTAAACCCTTCTCTTAAATACTAAACCCACAGCTGTCTTTTAGTTTTAAATATAAGAGCTTTCCATACTAAACGATTGTTCATTAAATGGAAAACTCTTACAAACACTGTAGTGAATATCCTATATAGCACGAAAAAAAGAATTCATTGATTAATATCAATTATAAAGTCTAGCTTTTAACAACTAGTTGAAAAATCATGTGCTCAACGAAGTATATAAGGAGGGTTGCGAAAAAGTTTTCCCACTAACACTATTTAACCTTCCCCCTCCCTTTTAGTATTTTTCAGGTACTTCAAGGAGGATGATGATGATGATTGAATTAGAAGATCCCTTATGTTTTCTCAAACTTTAAATTGATATACAAAGTTGTAGTGGAGAACAAGTATAAAGTTGTATTGATAAACTTTAGATTCAATTTTTTTTTGTTCTAAATAGGATATCCATATGTTGTGACAAAAGTATATCATTATAAATATATACCTTGATCAACTCAAGCAACTCAAATAGATCGACCAACATCATTAGCAGCTTGATCAGGGTCAAAAACCCCATATCGGCTTATAGACTTCCCAAAAACGAGTTCTGGAACCTCGAAATAGAGGTCCCAAATAGCTCAGACATAAAAGCTTGGTCAGCTTGGCCAAACAACTTAGCTCGGCAACCCAGAGCATGACCAACTTAGTTTCAAGAAGACAGCCCAGAAAATTTGATCAAAGTAACCCAAACAACTTGGACACCTCAACAATTCAATTACTAAGTACAGAAAGCACAACAACAGACAAAAGAGAACATAATATTACCCACAAATATATTCTAAATCACATGGCAATACCCAAAAATATATTCTAAATCCTCCAGGACAACCTGCTACTGTAAGGAATCATCATGACAACATATATAGGCAACTAAGTAGTTCCTAGGAAAACAAGGCAATCAACTCGCTAGACACTTCATACATCACTATAGCATTATACAATAACCCAACACCCACAAAACATGTCATGGCAATAGTCAATCCTAACTCAGTATGATGACAAAGACACAGGCCAACACAACATGGTAATAAAACAAATAGCTTGAGTTCAATTATAAACCACTCGACCATATATCGACACCTCATGTTAAAGCTCCTAAACTAACTGGTGGAGTCTACACCAGCATGGAAAGCGTTTCAACAACTTGGTAACTACCAAAACCATCACAATATCTTGGGGATGATGCTTTTGTGTTTGAATACCTTGATATTTGTCCAAAAGAAGTTTGGGTTCGGTAATAATCGATTATCATAAGTGATAATCGATTATTTGCACGTTGTTTTTTAGTTTCGTCATTGGAATAATCGATTATTTAGGGTGATAATTGATTATCGATTCGTACATTGTATATCTCGAAAATTGTTGTTTAAACTTATCTAGAATAATTGATTATCATTAGATGATAATTGATTTTCCTAGTGTAGTTTTGCAAGAAAAGTGTGTTTTGAAGAAGAATGGAGGAGGGACAAGCTCCAAGGGCTGAAAAACATGATATTGAGCAGGGAATAGAACTGTTTGGTAGGTTTGGGTCAAATTGGACTCTTGTTTGATATTGGAGCATGGATATGTGATGTGAGGTATGTCACCCTAAATTTTGGGATGCCACTGGTTTGCAAAACTTTTGAAAATTTATCTCTCATACCATTATGGAAATACAAATTAAATAAAAAATTTTATTTATTATAAATGAATTTAGAAAACTTCACAAATTCAATGTAACTATAAAGCATTCATAGAATATCATTACAAAGTTATTAACATTAAAATTAAAACCCCATAGCTCTCCCACGTATCTCACCACTCAACTTTGCTTTAGCTACATCTGTAACAACATCTACTTTCGTACAAGTACGATCATCATAGGTGGAAACCACAACCACAACATGCAAGGGTGAGCTGACAAAAACAAATCATATAAACATACATATGTATTAAACATCTACTTAGAATAAGACTTCGGAACAATACATATCTTTATACACTTACACATATCTTTACATGACATCACATACATCACCTCAAAAGTAATCATTAACAACCACTAATATCAACAATCAAAGTCACCAACATATAACCCTACAACTATTTCATCAAAGTAACCAAGACACACCTAAACTCACTCAGGCAATCATAAACTCATATCCAATTTTCCTGACACCATTCACTATATATATTGAATCACTGCCAGATTACTTGCATGCACCCAAAAGGTCAAGTGTCACCTCTCAATACTCTCTTAAAGAGCTTCACCAGGCCGGTACACTTTACCACACCATTACACAATGATATTTTCCACCACTCTCTTTAAGGCTTCACCAACAAGTACATCACTCCCATCACTCTTTTAAAGCTTCAGCGAGCAAATATACACTCCCCACCACTCTCCTAGAGCTTCACCGGGCAAGTATACACTCCCTACCACTCTTCTAGAGCTTCACTAGGCAAGTATACACCCCTTACCACTTTATGTTCAGAGAGCTTCACTAGACAAGTACCAATGTTAATCTCACCACTCTTTCAAGAGCTTCACTGGGAACTACAAAGTAAACCCAATTCCACAAGAAATAAAAAATACCATACTCACACAATCAAGCGACAAATATGTATGTGTTAGACATTCTCAAAACAATAATAAAACAATCATCAAAATGATGACTAGTCAACCAAAACCACCTTAAATAGTCAACATATACCAATACTAAGAACACCTTCTTACTTTCTAAGCACACCCATATCCAAACAAATAATTTTATATAACTATTCGAGTGGGTCCCATATCCTCCATCAAATACTACTATATTATATACATCTAAATGGGTCCCACGTGGTTCACCCACTTTTATCAAAACCCCATTTTACATGTCTCTCTACATAACAATAAATGGCATCTACCAAGGTGGTCCCACCAATAATCATTTTACCTCACTCCTTCTCTCATTTAAAGCATGAACCCCACCACGAAATATAAGTTAATCCTTCCATGCAATTTCTCGCACCAATTTATGTAACCTCTAACTATTCTCTCTCACCTGTAACCTTCTCACTCATTTACATGCACCCACATCTTCAATTCCAAGCACTTTGGAACACACTCAACTAGCCCACTAGTTGTTTCAAGCCATGTAGCTAAACGTCTACTCTGGTCTTACATGAAACCATCTATCAAAATAGCTTCAAATGGCATGTAAAGAACATTATGTTGCACCAAACTTTTAAACCGTGACTAGAACTCTTGAAGACCAAATGCCCTATCCTCTACACCTGTTGACTGCAAAACAAACGGCAAGTGCACCGGTCGCAACGTAGCAAGTGATAAATTTCGTTCTCTCCCAAGGGACTTGTGCAACATATGATAATTCTTCCATTCATAAATCACTTATACATCAAAGTGCACAAAATAACACAAGAAACTCTTTTTGGTATTTTATCAAATAGTTGGTGTGCAAGAAATTTCACATAGAATATTTACAATATTTGGACTTTGGTGTTGAAGGCACTTAGAAATGAATAGAATAGAAATGATATGAAAAGACATTGTTAAGGTTAGGTTTCACCAATTCACTTTTGTGCAAACACAATTTCATCTCCTTTCCATCAATTAAGTAAAGTCAATCCACAAAATTACTCTAGCCCTAATCCCTTAGGTGAAAGAGCCTAACTTTTACCTATTAACTATCAATCCCTTGACTAATTAACAAGCAAAACCTGCATTAAGAACTAGGATCTAAGACAACATGTGAATCATCTTCCATCCCTAGAATCAATGAACCACAAGGACTCCTGTTTCAGTTCTGGGTTCCATCTTACGTCCCCATAACCCATGAAACCCCAAAATCAAGTCATGAACGTCCCCGTTACATGCAAGCTTTAAGATTGAAACAACAATACTAGCAATTGATAGAAAAGGCATATATATATTCAAATCATTCAACAATTACACAAGATTGAAAGGCTACAACTAACCCCAACAAGATGGGTTTGGCTCTCCACTTCCATAGAGAGCCTTTAAGCTTACAAAATTTATAATAACACTTTACATCAACAATACTTTACCATTAAATATGCGTTAAATAGAATGCTTTCAGATTGAAGAATGTTCTTGTTCCTCTAAAAAAACTGTGTATAAATAGAAAGAAATTAAGAAGCACTAAATGGTTCTAGTTCAGATACCTCTATGACTCTTATTCCATCTGCCTTATTGTTGTTATTCTTGGTGCATTATTCATTATATTTGATGAAGTAGTCCAATTTTATTTGTATATAAATATATTAAAACATAAAGTGGTACATATATAGTGCTTTGGTTACATAATCGTATGGCCTAATGTGTGATACTATTGTTGTTACATATATATTGCGTAGGTTTCTTTATTTAGGTGTTTCATATTGACCAAACATGCACTTTTGGTACAAGGAAGCTTTCAAAATGTCCTACCACCAGAACCAGTTTCCCTCTGACAGTTGAAGAACACTGCAGCAGCTGGCAATCCAAGGTTGTAAAGTTCAGCAAATTCTCTAGTGTTGAAATTCTGGCGCCATCCAGGAGCATACACTCTCTGTCGATACTGTTGACGGAACAACACAAACACCAAACGATGAATCCCCATAGTTGGTCGTGGACTTTCATAACTTACAACCTCGTTACCTACGTGCAAATCATGCAAAAAACCCAGTTAGCATGTTATAATTGAACCATACACTTATACCAGTTCTTTGATATTGATATTAGATTGTCATAATTCAGTATTTTTGGGCCTTAGATCTTTCCCATGAAATTGCCTTTTTATCCTTTTGGTGGCTGGTGTCATTTGTCTCATCATACACGATTTAGAATTTGATGCCTCGTGGAATCAATTTCAATTTCTTCCACGAGATGATGTTGACACACAATATTTGTACTTCAAGTATATAAAGAAACATGGTCCACATAAACGATTCCAATACTTTTATACTCCATTTTCTTTCCTTCACACGGGCCCTTTAAATTCTAAACGAAACAATGTTCTGCATGATGTGATACATAGTTCCCAAAATCGAATTATAGTAATGCATACTTGTCGACAAACTACAAGATCGCAATTCCACAGCAGATTCAGATTGTTGAGTTTATTGGCTTTTATATATTCACCTTATAACTATTTTTGTTAAAATTTTATATCAACAAACACAGTGATGTAGCTGCAAGAAATTATTTTTGTTAAAACTATTCTCAAACTATTTTTATTTTTATACTCTTTCTGAAATGAAATAATTATTGATAACGTCACTTATATGAATTCTAGAATTGTTGGATTATTTTTTATAATTAAAAACATAACAAATAAATAAATTAAAAAACTACGATAAAAACTAGCATGAACTAGATTTTAAGGACATCACATAAGTAACTAATTTTACATGCAGGTACGAAAATAAATATTTATAATGCTTATAAAGTTAATTTATATTTTCATGTGTACGATATATAAAATTAAGCTCTATTAGTTTTATATATGTTTTTGCTTGCACTGTTTCTCTATCTTCTAAACTAAAGCTTTAGTTTTATATATATATATATATATATATATATATATATATATATATATATATATATATATATATATATATATATTAAAAAAGTATTAAGTGCTTCAACACAGAAAAAGTTCAAAAGAAACAAAATAAAGGGCTGAAAAGAATCTAGACAATCCAGACCATTCATGTATTCTTAAGTACGCTGATAAAAAGTAATTATACATTAAGTTAACATTTAGCAAATATTTTGATGCTAATTTAGTGTTTATTCCAGTTATGGTAATTTAAAACTCAGCATACCAGATGAGTTAAAATGAAAAAAACTCCTTTCAGTATAAAAAAAGTTATATTCTACTACTATGGCATTGGGTCAGTCGACTTTATTATAATCTTAGACTAAGACACAAAGTCTAAAAGCATGATAAATCATGCTAACTGACAATTCCATTAGCACAGAGAATTAATATGAATTATCAATAAACTATTAATATAGTAATATTAATGCATTCATAATATGTATACTGACAGCTTATATTTTTTGTTTAGAGATAATAAGTTAGACTAAGAAAGACAATCCTAATTCATATATCAATTTAATTTTCAAGGAATTATAATTAATTTTGGAAAATCCCACGTAATTCAAAACTTAAACCTCTGGAATCCATAAATTTATGAACTTAAGCACATTACTGTTCTGCATATGAATATTTTACGAATACGTATAAGTGGGTTAAATTCACATTAAACTATACATTTGATGAGTTAGTAAAATAGAATTCGTGCATTTTTAACCATATTTTTTTTTCTTCTTTTTACAATTGACTAATTATTATTAGAGGTTTTATTTATTTATTTATTTTCAAGTTAACTACACACCAAAACTAGCGCCGGTAGTTGCTGGAATATCAGTCACCAACCTGCTCAAAATCCATTGAAAAAAAGAATGTTATTACAATGATATGCTAGAAAATAATGAGTATGTCTTATTTACTCACCAATGAAGGTACTCCCTGAAATTAGGGTTACTAGGGCTGGGAGAATCAGGATCTACTAACACCTTTAACAGAAAAAAATGAACAGATTTTAAGTTAGAAGTGACGAAATAAATATCTGGAAGTGTTTCTGAAAACCTTTATTATGAAAAAGGGTTTGGTGTTTTTAATGAAGAAGTTTTGGCAAACACTTTTAGGTTGTGTGTAACCAAATCCTATAAGAAGAAAGTAATGCAATGAATTACCAGAGTATAGAAGTTCCTGAGATCATCTCCACCAACACTCACTCTGGGTTGGTTTACAACTTGGGAAGGTTTAAGCTCACAACCATTGTTGACTTGTCTATTGCCATAGGAGACCCTAAAAGGAATGGAACTTTCAAAGGGGTCTATTACTTCCCCTATAACACGCCCAATCACGAGAGGATTCCTACTAGTACTAGGCATGGCTAACTGTAACTCACTGCTAAACACAGATATGCCTTTGGCTCACACACATTTACTACACCCACAACGGTAGCTATTTATAGAGTGAAGGACAAGGAATGAGATATTCTTACATATGTAGCATAGGAAATAATCTTTTTGGTTTTATGTATATAAAGCACACGAGTTTGTTCGGAACCTATTCCCGGTGATAATATAATAAAATCATCAATAGTAAAAATTTAACAGTTCTAAATTGCTTGTATCTTTTTTTTCCTATTGTTTTAACTTATATTAGTAAAAAAAAAGTGTATACATAATGGAGGTTTAACATGACGATTATTTAAAGTTGTGGCGTTTTATAGTATAATATAATAGTTTGATATATTATTGCAAAAAAAGTTTCTTATACCGGTTGAAAAGGTTTTTCATATCAGTTCTAGAATCAATGTAGAAGCGAGAGATATAGAGAGTATCAGACTTTGTATACTCGTTCTGACATTAGTGTAGAATTTTCACTATGGGATCGATGCTTTATGTATGACCAAACTTTTTATACCAATTCGTTACCTAATTGATATAAAAAGTTTGACATTTTATAACGGTTAATTCTCTAACCCGTATAATAAGTTCCATTTTTTATACTGGTTAGTGTCTCAACCAATATAAAACACGTAACTTTTTATACTGGCTTACGCTTCAACTGGTATAGAAAGTGATTTTCTATACCAATTTCAACATTAACCGGTATATCACGTTTTTTTTAATAGCAGGTTTGTATATGCTACCTACCTGCATAAAATTTATACACATTCAATCCTAGAATAGTCCAAATATATAAAATCACTAGTGTAAAATAGACTTTTTATAGCTACTGTTTATACCGGTTCAAATTTATCAGATATAAAAAATAATGTAATGGCAATATCGTAAATAAGATAAATTCTTTTACACCGATTATACTGGAAATCGGTATAAAAAATACTTCTACACCGGTTAGAATAAAAATAGGTATAAAAGTTCTTTTTTATACCGACTACAACTTTAAACCGGTATGGAATATTTAATATTTTGCCCGCGTTTTCCCTCTTCACTTCCTCTCCCTGCGTCTTCACTTTCACGCTGCACTCCTTCTCCTTTGCTTCTAAATCGCCAAATCAATCGTGAAAACCCTCATCCTACTGGACTGCGACTTCTCTCTTTTGCTATATTTGGGAGGTTAGGGTTCCGCGACTCATCTAGAAGCGATTGATGCTGAAATTGCGGCCATTCTCGATGAGGCTCGAACATCATACGCCACCCACAACCGAAAGCTCATGTCACTCCTCCGAGCCAAATCCTCTTCTTCGGTCTTCTTTTCCGCCTTCTCTAGAACCCTAACTCCTCTCATTGATTTCCAGAGGCGCCTTGCCTCTGTTGAACGCGTCGTCTCCTTCGTCTATGCCCTTGCTGCCTCCGCCTCCGACGAGTTCCTCGATTGCTTCCTCAAGTTCCTCCTAGCTGCCGCTACGACATCCAACAAAACAGCCAGATTCCGAGCGTGCCAGATCGTCTTCGAGGTAACTGATTCTCACAATTTCCAAGCACTATTTAATTGAGTTTTCTAAACATTACTGAATTTTATATATATCAGTCACTGAAGGGATAGTTTTATGAAGTATGATACTGAGGTGAAAAATGCTTACAATTTCAAGATTTATGATTGCATGGAAGATTGTTAAAATTAGAGCTAATATCTCGGATTTGTTGAATTTTAGATAATATTGCGGCTTCTAGATGACGCAGAAGTGAGCAATGAGATATGGGATTAGGTGATTGAGTGGATGATGGTGAGGGTACGAGACAAGATCCATGTGGTGCGTAGTTTTCCCCTCATGTCATTAGCTAATGAGTGTGCCAAATGCCATGGACTAAAAATTGGGAAGGCAGTTGATGATGATGATGATGTGGGGAACTACTTTGTGCTTGCAATGGTGTTTCCTGCTAGTAAGGTTTGTCCTGTTACTATTTTTTTTTTAGGATTCAGCACCTTCTTCTGTATCAAAGTTTCCTAATGCTAGTGGTTTGTCTTCTCCACAATTTGAGGATTCAGCATCTAGTGTGCCAAATCAGAAGAGTCAATCACTGATTTCATCTGATGTTAGCTTAGCAGTAAGTGATGAAAGTTCTAAGCAGTCACTTGAGACATGGGCAACTTCATGGTTATATTCTTGATATTTACTTTTAGGGAATCTTGTCAGTATTCCAATGTTTTCAGAGTGTTTTTTCCAAGTGATATGAGCTAAGAAGCTGCCAGTTGCCAAATCTGGTCATTATCCACCAAATGGGGTGGTGAAATCAATAGCTCCAAAATCTAACTCCAAAGAGTTTTCATCATTTGCCCTGCACATTCAAGAGTTTTCTGGTAAGCCTAAAGAAAATATGTAAGTATTTCTACCAAAACTCATGTATTAATATTCTCTGTCCTTTGCATTATTGGCTAAATGATAAATTACTATGAACATTAAATTTGCATGTTATCTTAGTCTTGGGACACATGGCCACAAATAAAAACAAGAAAGAAAGGATAATTAGTATTCGTCACTTTGGCCCTGATGAGTAGAACATAGGCTAGATTCTTTTTTGTGGTGTTTTTAGAAATCATTGTAACTCTCAGATCTTTCTAATTTGGATGCAACTCGGTTCTTTTCAGCTTTATACTTGCAACAACTCAATCTGTCATATAGGATAAGGAATCTGAACTACATGTTTGACAGATTTTTGTGGAATATGTTTCATTGTTCTGCATATGAGAAACTGCCCCTTTCTCTTGCATAGTTTGGTCAAGTTTGGAAAAATTTTCATAGTGATTATTGATTGATACTAACCTACTGTTACTAACAAATATCATCGATTTGGCATTAAAATGTTCAATTTTATTAAAGAGTAATGCAAATTCTAGAAGAATGTAGAAGCACCTTAGATAGAAGAATTGAAATGTAATACAAGTTCTAGAATATTCTAGAAAAACCTAAGAAAGGAAGAAAAATCAAGAAAATTCTACATAGGTAAAAATCTAGAACATTCCACATAAGTTGTGGCTAGTATGTTCTAGAATAATCTATGGGTCTATAAATACCCATGAACTCTACCATTTGATGTATGAAGCCAACATCTACCATTTGTATGAGCTAACATCTACTACAACTAAAGACAACTACATCACTTCTTTCAACTACTACTTCTACATTCTACTATCTCTACATTTTCTCTACCACATCAACTACTCCTTTCACAACCTCAAAATACTAACAGTGGTACCAGAGCTACGTTCGGTCATCTACTGGGCGTAGATAAAATTTTCAACTACCTCAAACAAAACTATAACTCATTCTACTACTTCCAAATATATTCTCAACACATGGCTACTACTAATCAAACATCATCAATTCCAGTACCTATTTTCAAAGGAGAAAATTATGATTTTTGGAGTATCAAAATGAAGACATTCTTCCGCTCTCAAGATTTATGGGATATCATAGAAGAGGGATTCAATATTCCAGAAGACACCTCTACTCTTACTGCAGCTCAAAAGAAGGAGTTGAAAGAAAACAAGCAGAAGGATTCAAGGGCTTTATTTGTTCTTCAACAAGCAGTTGATGAGACAATTTTTCCAAGGATAATTGGTGCCACAAGTGCAAAACAAGCTTGGAATACAATACAAGAGGAGTTTCAAGGAAGTGACGAGGTACGCAATATTAAACTTCATTCTCTAAGACGAGAGTTTGAATTATTAAGAATGAAAGAATCTGAGACCATTAAAGACTACTATTCTAGAATAAAAGAAATAGTTAGTCAGATGAGAGCCTATGGGGAAAATATTCTTGATAAAAAGATCGTTGAGAAAATTTTAATTTCTATTCCCCAAAAGTATGATGCAATCGCAACCGCGATTGAACAAACAAAAGATTTGGCTACATTGTCAGTCACACAACTAATGGGCTCTCTTGAAGCTTATGAACAAAGATTGAAAAGGCATGAAGAAGACTCGGTTGAAAATGCCTTTCAATCAAAACTAAAATTACGGTCTCAGAATAAAGAATATGAAGGAAATAAAAGTAGAGAAGAAATTTCTAGAAATAAAGAAAATCCTAGAAGCTTCTCGAAGACTCGTCAAGAAAAATATCCTCCATGTGGCATATGTAAAAAGACAAGTCACTTGGAAAAAGATTGTTGGCATCATGGAAAACCTCAATGCCACTATTGCAAGAAATTTGGTCACGTAGAAAAGTATTGTCGTAATAAAAATAAGTATCAAGCAAACTTTGCGGAAGAAGATAATCAAGAGAAACTCTTATTCTACGCCAATCAAGAATCTTCTGGTAGAGAAGGAAGTTGGTACTTGGATAGTGGATGCAGCAATCACATGGCGAAAGATCAAAACATCTTCAAAGACATTGATAAATCTGTCAATGTCAAAGTTCGGCTAGGAAATGGCACCACAGTGGAGTCTCGAGGCAAAGGAACTGTCATGGTGGAGACAAAGAAAGGTACGAAATTCATCAAGGATGTTTTACTAGTTCCAAATCTTAAAGAAAATCTTTTAAGTATTGGCCAAATGATGGAGAATGGATATTCTCTTCATTTTGAGAAAGATACATGCAAAATTTATGACAATAAAATGATAGAAATTGGCCAAGTAAAAATGGAGAAGAGAAATAGAAGCTTTCCTATAAGCTTCAAACCTGGAACTAATATTGCCATGAAGGTAGAAGTTGATGACTCATGGCTTTGGCATAGGAGATTTGGCCACTTCAACACACATGCCTTAAAACTTCTATATACGAAAAACATGATGAGAGATCTTCCATGCTTGAAGGAGAATAATGAATCATGTGAAGGATGTCTCCTCGGAAAACAACATCGATTACCATTCTCGACAGACAAAGCATGGAGAGCAAAAGACTTATTGGAGTTGATTCATACCGATGTTTGCGGACCGATGAGAACACCTTCACATCATAACAACAGGTATTTCATCCTCTTCATTGATGACTTCTCTAGAATGACATGGGTCTATTTCTTAAAGGCAAAGTCAGAAGTTTTTGGAGTATTCAAGAAATTCAAGGCCCTTGTTGAGAAGCAAAGTGGAAAACAGCTAAAAGTACTTAGAAGTGATCGTGGCAAGGAGTACACATCTCACGAGTTTGACAAATTCTGTGAAGATGAAGGCATAGAGCGACAACTTACAGTCGCATATACTCCACAACAAAATGGCGTGTCAGAGAGAAAGAATCGCACAGTTATGGAGATGGCAAGATCAATGCTGAAAGAGAAAAGTATGCCTAATACTTTTTGGGCTGAAGCAGTTTACACTGCAGTTTATATTCTAAACAGATGTCCAACTAAAGCAGTCCAAGACAAGACTCCGATTGAAGCTTGGAGTGGGAGAAAGCCATCGGCTAAACACCTACGAGTATTTAGATCTATCTGCTACATACATGTTCCTGATCAAAGGAGGCACAAGCTTGAAGACAAAACTATACGAGGAATATTTTTGGGATATAGCACACAGTCAAAAGGCTATCGAGTTTACAACCTACAAACTAAAAAGCTCATCATCAGTCGAGATGTTGAAGTTGATGAAAATGCTTCTTGGAATTGGGAAGAAGAAAAAGTTGTTAAAAGCAACATTCTACTTCCAGTGCAACAATCTCAAGAAGAAACTCAAGAAGAGGAAGAAAATTTAGGTACGCTTTCTCCACCTCCACAACAAGATTCTTCACCTGAATCTAGTCCAAGAAGAGTAAGATCTTTGGTAGACATATATGAAACTTGCAATATGGCCGTGATTGAGCCTAACTGTTATGAAGAAGCATCAAAGCAGGAACTATGGTCAAGGAAATGGAGGAAGAAGATCAAATTAAAGATATGTTACCAAGACCAAGATTTGAACTACTGCACACAATGCTTGGAGTTACCGAATTTGCATTAAGGAGGAGTATTAAAGAGTAATGCAAATTCTAGAAGAATGTAGAAGCACCTTAGATAGAAGAATTGAAATGTAATACAAGTTCTAGAATATTCTAGAAAAACCTAAGAAAGGAAGAAAAATCAAGAAAATTCTACATAGGTAAAAATCTAGAACATTCCACATAAGTTGTGGCTAGTATGTTCTAGAATAATCTATGGGTCTATAAATACCCATGAACTCTACCATTTGATGTATGAAGCCAACATCTACCATTTGTATGAGCTAACATCTACTACAACTAAAGACAACTACATCACTTCTTTCAACTACTACTTCTACATTCTACTATCTCTACATTTTCTCTACCACATCAACTACTCCTTTCACAACCTTTAAAATACTAACAAATTTAAATTCACTGACTTATTTGTTATTCAAAGAGAACAGTAAGACATTTATAAGAAACTAACTGTTGTTGTTGGAAAACTTAATGAGCTATAGATTTCCATTTTAGAATCTCACTTTTATAATATAAGAGTTATGTTTTAAGGTTTGCAATTGGATATCCTATGATTAAACCAAATTCCAGTGTTTCTGTACCATCTGCACCATTTTGTTTGAAGTTGAAAGATGGTGAAAAACTGTGACAGATTAAAATTGGATTGATAGAAGTTTGGTGATTATTGTGTCTGCTTCAAGTGGAATAAGGTGAGTCAAACTTGGAAATCTTATGAACATAAACTGTTTTAGAAAATGAAATAAAGAAATCCAAATGGGAAATTAAAAAGTTGGTTGAAAAAGACAGGCAAGTTGGGTGGTTCTCAAAGTGTAGGGCAGAGTGCAATATGTTTTGGTGTTTTTCGATATTGTTGCAGAATCAGATCACTAGGATATAAAATAATGCAATAGGATATTCAACACTACATAATGCAAACATTGACATCCTTAAGATAATGAAAGCCCAAGGAATGAGCTTTAAGGAATTAAATAAGAGAAGATAGGATATTAAATGATGGATAATATGAAGTAAAGATCTGTCAATAATGAATTTGAATTTTTTTTATTGAGTTTTTAATGTTATTTTTCTAGTCTGTCATAGAATTAAATTGGTATATGTTAATTTTAATAGGGATAATATAGAAAATCAGTAAAGAATCTTGACTCGTCAATAATATTATGTAGTTATGATATTTTTATTTTCAAATTTTTTATAACTTTTTATAATTGAATGATGCAATTCTTTTTAATATTCTTAATTAATTGATTTTTTCTACTAAACAAATTAAACTTATTCGTTTAAAAGGGTGCGAATTGGTTGGAAGAGTCTTATAAATAAGGATAAAGGGAATAATTTACTATTAATTGATATTATAAATCTATTTACATAAAAATATAGTAAATGTAGTTGAGATTCCTAACATGACCGACTTGATTTTTGTACCATACAAAGAGTAGTAAATAGGTTCCTAACATGATTATTTGAATGCACCTTCAGGTTTAAAAAAACAAATTGGTAACTTATTATTAAGCCATTAATATTATAATTAAGATATTAAGCCATTAATATTATAATTTGACTCAAAGTATTCATTGTGTAGATATTTGATGACACATTTCCAATGGAGCAACATGTCATAAAGGATGTTCGGGAGCAGTGCACTGCATTTTTTTAACCATTTGTAAATGATTAGATGTTTCAATATTACATTTTGAATTTACGAACTATTTTTATGTGTAACTATATTAAGTAACTATGTTAGGTAAATATATTTAGGAACTTTGTTAGGTAAATATTACATTTTGATGTGTTAGTAATTGAAATAATATTGATTATTTTACTCGTTATTGATTATTTAAACTGTATTATGGGATTAAATTTTATGCAGGTCTGAATATGGATAGTAGTATATACAAATAAAATATTTTTAAAAAAACGTCACTTTTTACACTGGTTAAATCTATATCAGATATAAAAAGTCTTGTTTTTTCACACCGGCTATAGTACCAGCAGGTATAAAA
The DNA here is from genome assembly GCF_029865625.1 of Vigna umbellata. NCBI lineage: Eukaryota > Viridiplantae > Streptophyta > Magnoliopsida > Fabales > Fabaceae > Vigna > Vigna umbellata. The sequence continues at coordinate 17,626,169 of NC_142169.1, read as the reverse complement.
GTGAGATTTTTATACCTATTATAGCATCAGCAGGTATAAAAAAAGTTTTTTTCTCTAGTGTAAATATCAGACTTTTATACCTATTATAAACAGAATAGGCATAAAAGTAAAACTTTCTACACCGGTTCTAGAGTAGGTATAAAAAATCGAAAACTTTCTATATCCCCTGCTTCTATACCTACCCAAAAATAGGTATAAAAAGCCTTTTTTAAGAGGTATAAAAAACCTTTTTTGCACTAGTGAATAATGACTATACTTCCTACTATTTACACATCTAATAACACTTCATAACATTAGGAAACAATGAATACATGATCTAATATTTACACACAAAAAATACCTAATATCATCTTTTATAAACATTTAAAAGGAACAAAGTCCAATGTCCCAAACTCCATTTAGGACCTCTTGCTCCATTAGAGACGTGTTACCGAAAATCTATACAATGAATCGTTTGAGTCAACTTATACGGATAAATATACTTAAGATGTTAGTTATAAAATGTTGACATTACCAAATTTCATTAGTCAACAATGTTTGCAGGTATGATTTTCTGTATATGTTTCATCACATAATATCTGCACTCAAAACTCCCTGATTGATTGGAGCACTACAAGTTAAATTCATAAAAATCATCAATTTTATAATTGCATTTCAAGAGTATGAAAGATTAACTACTTACAGGTAGCATAATGAATTGCAACTTCTTTCTAGAGGAGATATTTGTTCCTTACAATCTCAAATAAGTTTCAACTACTCTGTAAAAGTTAAATGTACAACAAAATTTGTGTCTAGGATGGAACTTAGTAAAATTAAATTATGTGTAGACAACAAATAAATTATTAAAAAATGAACACAAGAGAATTACAAGAGACTGTTGAGGAAGAATTACTAGCATTTACTAATGACCCTTACATATTCAAACAATATTAATGTCAAATAAGATTTACATCAATAGAATTTAATTTATAAAAATATACTTACGGTTGCAAATAAGGTACTAAGTGAACTTATTTTTTCCCATTTTAAAGGCTTGTAATAGATACTATTGCACGTTTTCACCTTTATTCCCAACTCCTTAAATGACAATAGGGTTAATAAATCCATATATGTAATCATTCTTCCTCTCAATGCGCATACGATGTAAATACCTTAAACATTGAAAATGAATAATGTTAGAAACCTATTAGAATATATTCAAACTTCAAAAAAGTAAAAATTTACTTATAGTAACCAAAGTTTTAATACTTATACACATAACATATTAGTGCCAAAGAAAACTTCAATTCTGACATATAATGCAAGTTGTCCTGTTTGTGACTTGAGGAGACATTTGTAACTCTATAGGTATTAGGGAGATCTTTGTTGCCAACACACCAAGTTGTTCTATAATTGTCTATTGTGGCTACTATGGCGATTGTGGCAGTTGTTCTATAATTGTCTATTGTGGCTACTATAGCTCAGACATAAAAGCTTGGTCAACTTAGCTAAACAACCTAGCTCGGCAGCCCCGAGCATGACCAACTTAGTTTCAAGAAGACAACCCAGACAACTCGATCAAAGCAACCCAAACAACTTGGACACCTCAACAATTCAATTACTGAGTACAGAAAGCACAACAACACACAAAAGAGAACATGATATTACCCACAAATATATTCTAAATCACATGGCAATACCCAAAAATATATTCTAAATCATCCAGGACAACCCGCTACTGCAAGGAATCATCACGACAACATATATAGGCAACTAAGTAGTTCCTAGGAAAACATGGCAATCAACTCGCTAGACACTTCATACATCACTATAGCATTATACAATAACCCGACACCCACAAAACATGTCATGGCAATAGTCAATCCCAACTTAGTATGATGACAAATACACAATACAACATGGTAATAAAACAAATAGCTCGGGTTCAATTATAAACCACTCGACCATATATCAACACCTCATGTTAAAGCTCCTAAACTACCTGGTGGAGCCTACACCAGCATGGAAAGCGTTTCAACAACTTGGTAACTACCAAAACCATCACAATATCTTGTTAATCACCCTGACACTATATGTGGATATTATGATAGTGTAGTAAACAACCCATCGACAAGCACAAACAACCCAGCAAGTACTCAAACATATCACGATGACTTTAAACAACACGATATACACCCTGGGAGAAAGGCATCATGTCAAAACAACCAAGCATTACCCCTATATCATGGTAATGAACAAAACGACTTGGAGAAAATTGTAGTTTAGCAACAAAATAGTTTACGTGAAAACAATTTTCATGAAGCCTAATAAAGGAAATATCCTATCCCATACCCATGCTATGTGAATCGAAATAAAAGAGATACCCTACCTCATGTCCATGTGCCAGTCGTACGTTAACATTAAGGTTAATAGGAAAATAGGGAACCATGCAAGCACAAATATTACCCAAGATAATATACAATTACAAGAATAGAAATCAAATGTCCAATATAATCTTGCATCAACCATCTATAACATACCTAGTCTACATGGCTATCATCCACATGGTGGCTATTACTCAATATAAATTTTTGAACCACACATACATCACAGTGCCAACAATCATAAAATATATGAATGAGAATAACAAAAAATAATTTTGATAGGACAAACAACATAGGTTCCACACCATCAACACAAATCTGTAAGGTTTTCTATGCCTATGCCTCCCTTCTAACCCTAGTTTTTATAATCCCTAAAGATAGCGTGAAAAATAAGGTGAAAATACCTAAAAACACAGCAGCCAGGGTTCGAACCCCGTTGCTCAACCCATCTACGTACTTGTCAATCCAACTAGTACAATAGTAAGCAAATATTACAATGATGCTCGAGAGTATTGCTTGACTTTTCTTTTTCTCTTCTCAGATATTCTATTTTTACTTGAGCTTCTGTATGCTTCTCTTCTAAACACTTTTCGTAGGATTAATAGTTTCGTTATAAGTTATCCTTTTGATTCTTCCTTTGAATGTTCTTCTATTTAAAGGCTTTTTCAAAAGGCATTCGTTAGACTAAGCTCTTGGCCTTGATTTATGTGTCTTGTTTGTCTTGCGTGTGAAGTAGTCGTTGGTTAAAGTCAACTTGTCAAAACAAGCTTGCTTTTTCAGTACTTTGTTCAAAGTAGGTTGTACTATCTTTTAGACACGTCTTCTTATGAAGAGAACATTTCATGAATGTCTTTTTTGTCTCTAACGTCCATTCTGATATATTTCAAACAAAGCATGTGGATGCATGTAGTAGGTATCAGCATAGAATAGAGTAGATTGTGCATGCAACAAATATGTCTTATCTCTTTTGTTGTTTTTTAACGTTAAGCATTTAATGCATGTTCAGAACAACAAACTACTTTTTACATTTCTTACCATTGAGGTAGTGTTTATCATTTAAGTTTTTCTTTAAGATATCATTCATTGAGAAAGAACTTCATCGTTGGACGAAGTAAAGATTTTAGCTCATTGTACTGACTAATCTGTTATAAACGCCTTTTGGTTACTTATGTTTTAGAGCTTGAGCGTTTAGTATGTTTCTTCTTCTATAAGCTTTGGATTTGTGATTAAGTCTTTTAGAGAATGTGGTGAAAGACATTGTCTCGACACTTTTTTGCTTCTTGAGATATCAATTGAATACCATTGGGTACAATATAGCTTACTCGTTTAGTATAACATTCTTAGATGCTTTGACTTGTAAGTGGTTTAGAGTTGCGTCTAGAAGCATTTAACTTAGTTGTTTTCCTTAGTGGTTTCTTAAGACTTTTCTATGTTGATGGATGATGTGGGAATATTTTTTCTAGCATTTGTGTTTCTACCTATCATATTCTTCAGGTTAAGAATTTTCATATTCTTGTTTCGTTTAATGTTGTTTGATTAAACTTCATAACATAAAAGTCTTTAGACATATAAGTCTTATACACGATTTTGTCTTAACACTCCTAATCATAATTGACTCATGGTTGAGAAAAAATCAAAGCACAATTGCTTTATCAACAACTGAACCAGAATACATATATGTCGCTCAATGCTACTGATAATTACTCTGGATCAAAAATCAATTGGAAGATTACAACTACTATGAGAGTAAGATCCTTATATATTATGATAATAATGTTGCTATTAACTTTTCTAAAAATCCTACATTGCATTCACGGGCCAAACATATTGAAGTCAAACATCACATCATACATGATCATGTCAATAAGGGTACTGTGGATTTACAATACGTAAACTCAAAAGATCCGTTCATTGACATCTTCACCAACCCATTGGTGGAAGATAGACTTCATTGTCTAATCACCCTTCTTGGCATGAAAAATGTTGAATGAATTTGACTCAACGTGTCTAGTGCAATCATATAGTGTCTAGAGACAAACGTCAAAGACTCATTGTCTAAACGACGTCATACTTAACATCATCTAAGACAAATTATCTACAAGAATGAACACCGACAATGACCAAATGATACCTATAGTAAAATGTCTTGGTTACAAAAAGACTCTAAGTGATAGATCAACACAATCTCAAATCAAAGTCTTTGCAATAACTTCTCCTATCACCCCTTGCGTGTCAACCAAGTTATCAACCTTTCTTCCTTATCGAGAAGATAAATCTTATGACTTTGCCAGCTTTCCAAAATTTATCCACTACATCAGCACCTCTTTTCTAAAATATCTCGATTCTTAAGAAAAATAAAATTTTTTCTTAAATCTAAGATGTACAATATGCATTAAATAGATATAACAAATGAACACCGACAATGACCAACACCTTTCCCTATTTAAATCGAGTTGATCCTCCTTCTATCTTGCATCTTCAATTTTCTGAAAACTCTCAATCTTCTCCTCTCTTAAAGATCTCTCTAATACGCATTAACTCTTCCAGTTCTCAATCATCCAAACAAATGAAACCACATCCTGAACCTCTAGATAAACATCACCATCTTATCCTACTTTTTGATCAAGATGCATATGTCAACAAAACCCTTCTCCTTATCCGCATATTCAGAACTTACCTGCCTTACACGAGTCGTTCTCCAATCTAATCACCACTCTTCACTATCGGACCTTCCCTTACCTTGCTCACACCAACTTCATCATAACTGCCATATTCTTCTTTCAAACCTCCCTTCAAGACCTCTTCTTCTCCCCTCTAATTCCTTGACCTCTTCTTATTTTATTTATCCTTTGCTCGTCCACCTCCAACTCTCTCATTTGTCCTATGGAGTCTTCCATCCACCCCAATAGGCGATGATGCTCTCTCTCCGCCTTCATCTCTTTGATGTTTATCAAATAAGGGGGAGAAGAGATAGACATCAACATCCTTAGGAGAATGTACTCAGGGGGAGTACACTAGATGATAAGTTAAAATATGATAGCATAGAATTAGGGGGAGCCCTTAGGTCCTTAGAAGTCATCATGCTCAACATTGTACACATTCATGTTAATGTATTCTGATATGCCTAATGTGTTTGAATATTTGATTTTACATGTGTTACTTATATATGCTATGATTATTTGCAAACTAACTCTCATGCATATAAAAATCTGATAATAATGGATATAAACCAATACAATATTCAAACGATATCTGAAAATCACGCTAAAAGTTTTTGAAAGATTTTTGAAATACAAATTTACTTCTACGCTCACTAAAAACCATATCGCTTATATCTTTATTTGTTAAAACAAAAAAGGGAGAGATTATTAAGACAAGATCGTCTATAAGACTGGATGTCTAACGTCCTCATATGTTTTGAAGTTTAACAAAGAGGAATGAATGAAATGAGCATATGACAAAGTCTTTTCTTTGTGAAAAATAATACTGTGAAGTCTAAATGTTTGTAAAAAAGTCTTATAAAGTCTAAATGTCTAAAGGAAAGCTTAAGTATACCAACCAATTTTCTCACAAAATGTGTCAATGTGTTATGAGAGTCTTACTAAACACGTTCTTGTTATACTTTGCTAAATCAATGCTAAACGAGCTTACACTGTATCTCCCAAAATGATGTTTTTGATTAACACACTAAAAGATAAAAACATGTGTTTAAAGATATCTTGCTAAACGCGCTCTTGAACCATACTGAGATTACTAAACAAAGCGTTGTTAGGAAACGCCTTGTATAGGCTAAACGATACCTTGTACCAAACGACATTTTCATCCAACGATGAAACCTTTATGAATTGCTCGGTAACTTTACAAAAATGCTTAAACAATCAAATCTTCCTGGAACAATAGAAAATTTGAAAAGCTTATATATGTTCTGAATATGCATTAAAAAGCATTAAATGCACATCGTTTCAAAACAACAAAAGTGATAAGAAAAAGAACATATTTGCCTGCATGCATATCCACTCTACTATTTGCAATTGCCTATGTCAAGTATCCACCTACTCTATCATATACAAGTTAGGAGTGGACGGTAGAGACAAAGAAGACATTCATGGAATATTCTCACTATCAAAAGTCACGTTGAAGAATTCATACAACCTACTTTTGATAAAGTACTAAAAAAGCATGTTTGATCTGACAAGTTAACTTCAACCTATAGCTACTACTTACAAATAGGCTAAGAAGATCTGAAGATCAAAAACAAGTACTACCTAACAAACATTTTCTTGAAGCCTATAAATTAAAGATCCTTGAAGAGAAGATCAAGAATAGACATATGAATACAAAAGAAATCATCTAAGAAGAAAAAGCACAAAAGAAAGAAAATACTCTCAAGCTTCATAGAACCATAAGCTTACATTTGTAAGAAAAAGAAAACTATAATAAGTCTAGTAGATTGAATTGTATTATACACACATCCTCTTTGTGAGAGTAATCATCTAAAGACTTGTAAGCAATCTGAATTATATTGCAATACTTTTGTAGAACTGTAACTTTCACACAACCCAGAAACTAGTCCCTAATTCATTACTAAAATACCATTTAATAAATTTCAATGTTTTCTTTTAATTCTACTTGGTGTTGAAATTTTGTACAAATGAATGATGGTTACCAATGGAGATAATATGGATAGTAAATAGCAAAAGGGAATCCATGTCCTTGAGCATACTATCGATGCACTATTTCTTCATCGTGTGTTGTGAAAAAATAGGTATACAAACATTTCTAGTGGAATGTCTAAGGTAACATAATAGAATAGGTCAGAATGAAATTATTGCACACATGCATTACCTAATAACTTCTATAAACAATTGTTTTACCTTTTTCATTGATTATTAAACCTTAAGACTTGTTTCAAATTTTCAGGTTCAAAGATGTGCTAAAGACATGTGAATCTTGATTAGCACCTATGAAGGAACTCATAACCACCCTCATCCTACTTCTACCACTACCATAGCCTACATAACTTCTGCTACTAATTCCATGCTTCAATTTCGTTCATTGACCACACAACTAGGACTAGTTAATTAAGATATTGTCCATCTCATCAATTCTAATGCTCTTTATAATTGTCGATTAAGTGGATGCAGAATCTTTTCCCGAAAAAGGTTTGTTGCCACGCTCTCTTACTTCTCATATCTTGAATAATTGTCAAAATCTAAAAAAAAAAAAAACTAGACTACAAAGATGTTCATCAACCAAGCTTGGCCTGTTATGAAAAAGAGCTCGGCCAGTTATGAAACAAAACTCGGGCAACGTTGTTGTTATGGTACACAACTCGATACATTTAATAATCCAAATGGTAATGCCTATTCTGATATGATTTCATAGATGTCACAACCTATTACGAAGAACAACGACTCAAATAATACAGTTTATTCTACTAAAGGAATTATACTCAAAAGCTACAAACACCGTATATTAGAACTTACCTCGACGATCTGTGTGGCAGCTAATACGACAAGGCCTCTCGAACATGTAGTGGACAACAATGATGTTGAGATTGTTGATAGGGGGAGCACTAGTTTAGCTGAACCCACAATCTCAGTGATATCTGAGTTTTTGATGATGACAACACATAATTAATAACACACATGTAGTTGGTGTTACATGTTCTATGCTTACATGTTATATGCGTTTTTGAGAACATGATTGTGTTGTTTATGTTGTTCATTGCATTTCACTGTATTATATATGTGATTTTTTACATGAATGCATGACTTAAATTTTACTAGTGAATGCTTAAATTATTAAAGTTGTTCCTATGTCATTAGTATTTTTTGCAAATTTTATTAACTTATTGTTTTATGTTTATATTTCTTCCTTTTAATTTCTTTTCAACACTACATTATGAAGCATTTTACTTTTAACAGAAATTTAATTTACTCTTGAAATAAGCTCCCATTTAAATCAAACTTTAAGTTTCAACACTCATTTGGGTTTATGTTATTCTCAAGTTTTTTCTCAAGTTTTTGCAAATCTTTTAAGCTTAAAATAAGAAGAGAAAAACATTAAAACATGTAGAAGTCTTTTGTGGTGCCTTAGTAAAAAAAATGAAGTTATTTTGACAATGAATATATAAATATTTTTCACATAATGTGGTTGTTTTTTTTATTGAAATTTACTTTTCTTCAAGTTCATTTATTCTTTGCAAGCTTATTTTAGTAATTGAAAATTCATAAATTACTACTACGGACAATGAAACTTGCAAATGTTATGTGTTCTATATTTTAATAAATTTAAGAACTTGCAAATGTTATGTGTTCTATATTTTAATAAATTTAAGAACGATGATAAATATACATCTTCATTTTATATATTCCTATTAAACTTGCTTTTCTTTTATCTTTCATATATTTTATTAACTTATCACATCATATATACAATATCATCGAGGACAAAATTTCTTAGATATTTTATAAATTTGTTTTTTTTTTCTTCTTTTTCTTCTTTTCTTTCTCCTCTTTCACTTGTTGCATTGTTATCACCATGACTTGCAATATTATTCCATTATTGTCACTCTTTCCTTTTGCTCCTCTTCTTTCTCATCCTCTCACTAGTAAAAAAAGGCTTTCTAATTCACACAATACATTTTGGTTTTCAGAAAACTAAAGCATAATAAAATGCGGTGGCATTTTTGTAGGCATAAACGCCTCTATTACCTTGGTTATGAAGCAACCGAAGCGTAAAACCCTGCTTCAATCCACCTGCTCCCCCTACAAAACAGACTTTTCGCCTAACACTTTTTCTAGGATGAGATATTGTCTCGGTTAATGAGAGAACCGATGCATAAAGTCCATCAGAATACCTTTGCAGCTCTGCAAATTCACTGACATGGCAGGTCTGGAGGACAAACTACCTCAGTTAGTCAGAGAACCAAGGCATAAAGCCCATCAGAATTCCTCTACAACTCTACAAATTTGTTGACATGGCAAGTCTATAGGAGATACTGCCTCAGTTAGTCAGGGAACTGAGGCATAATGTCCTGACCAATTCTGAAACTGAACTTTTTAATGTGTTTTGTCAACTCCTTTTGCTTTGGTTCTGCCATAACCGAGTCTATAAACATTATATGCTTAGTTTTAACCGCAATCTGAAGCGCATTGGTTGAATATAATTTTTTTCATATTTTATTTTGAATAGTTTAAGCATCAGTTGCTTAAATAACTGAGACAGTAAGGTGTATATTGCTTCGATTATTTACTTAACTGTACTATTCTTCTTCTCCCTTTCGCGAATAGAATAAGTTTTTCTCTCATTTATTTTCTTTCATTTTCTTCTTCTCATGTTCAATTATAATATAACAAATACGCATCAAATTTGACAAGAAAATTTAACATTCATTTATTTTAATAAAATCCAATTATCGATTAATTTCCAAAAATATTAAATTATCAATGGATTTTAAAAAAATTCATTGCATTCAATTTATAAAAAATCAATTATAAATAGATTTATCAGCGATTACAAATCAAAAAAATTTGATATCTATTTTAACAATGAAAAAAATATGTTTAATAAAATTTTAAATACCATTATAATAAATATTATAATTTATGAATAATTTTATTGACCAATCTATTCTCGGTGAAAATATTCATTAAAATTTATTAGTAAAATTTGCTAACAAATTTTATTTTATTGATAATTTATTTTTCGATAAATAATTTTATACAATTAGATATATATATATATATATATATATATATATATATATATATATATATTAATTAGGTTAAATAGTTTTTTAAAAAGTTTAAGAAGAGCTCTTTATTTAAATAATATTTTAAAATGTATCAATTAATCGTTTTAGTAAACTTCGACAAACCAGATCCTACATAAATCAAGTTGTCGACATCTGATTGGTTACTTGGTCTAATTTTAATCTGAAATGACAGTGCTTCTGGTGCTGACAGGTGCCACCCAAAAACTGAAGGATAAATTACGACTCTGTCAAACAATAAAAGACTGTTCTCATTTCTTAGTATTCAGTTGTTTTGTTATAAAGTATTCTTTGATCTATATTCACTTTTTAATTGATACGGCTCTTCTTATGACTAAACAATTTCATTATTTTAATTATTTGTTTCTTTTATAATATGCACAAAAAGATATAAACAAAAGTCTTATTTATAACTTTTGTTTTCCTTCTATAATATGATAAGAATATATAAACAAGATAACATTATTTTTAACAGTAAATAAAAAATTAAAAAAAAAATCATCGTGTTCGTATTTTATTTTCTCATTTTAGGAACGGTATTGCGTCATAAGGTTCCAATGAGATGAACTGGGTAATGGGCACCATCAAACCCAATCTGCTTTCAAAATATTCGAGCATGGTTCTGGGCAAAGCTGAGTTTCCAACCGAAAGGGAAATCAAATTAAAGTGTTACAATGGACGATAAGGTTCGTCAAACATCATATGCATAATTGTCTCTCTGTTTTATCTTCAACATAATGTGAGATTCCTTATCTATATTGGTGAATAAACAAATTGAGGACATAATGCAAAGATGAGTTTCCAACCAATAACTGGTGTGCTTAAGATAACAGAATTATTCTTCGATACCAAATGTTTTCTATTAGAGCTAATCAATTGTTTGGATGTGTCATTTTCATTTGAAAATCAAAAGCTTAGGCTTAGTTGGTGGCATTTCCGTAGAGAAGAGATACATTTTGCAGCAAATTCTCTTTTGTGTTTAATTTTGTGAAGCTTTTAACATACATTGCTAGGTGGTCAAATTTAAACGGTTTAGTTTCAACTGTTGTATAGCAAAATGTCTCCTCCGGGCATTATCCTATGGTATCTCAAACTTTGATTATCACACTACAATAATTAAACGGTTGTAGTTTTTGCTTTTCAAAGATCATAATATCCCATTTCGAGATTATGTTGGAATAAAATTAACTTGAATATACTTAAAAGGGAGTTTTACTGAAATTTTTTTTGGAAACAAAGATTTAGAGTAAAGGTTTTCCTTTTAGGAACTTTTTAAATAAGTGGTGAAAAAAAAACTCCATTCTTCAAATTAGTTTATGATAATGGTTAAAATAGACTGGGTCTATTAAAAGAAATTTTTTACTATTAAAAACAATATTTTGAGTTTTAGTCAAAGATCGAGCCGAGTCATCTCGAATCAAAGTCTAAGATGGGCAAGCCAAGTTGAAAGTCGAGATGGCCGAATTTGACAAAATTGGCTTCGGTTGTAATTCAGCCAAATTCGATCAAGTTGTCCACAATTGAAATTCGATCAAAATTTGACGAAGTCAACCCTAACCAAAATTCATCTGAATTTGATGCAATTAGTGAAATTTATCTGAATTTGATCGAGTTGGACGCAACTGAAATTCAGCCGAATTTGACGCAGTCAACCCCGACTGAAATTTGGCCTAATTCAACTTAGTTGACCCAAACCGAAATTTGGCCAAATTCGACCGAGATGACACTGACTGATTTTGTCAAATTTAACTGATTTGGCCACGATTGAAATTTGGTCAAATTCAATTAAGTGGACTCTATGCAAAGTTTGGTTGAATTTGATCGAAACAACCTTGACTAAAATTTCGTCGAATTCGATTGAGTCACCCCCACCAAAATTCGGTAAAATATGACAAAGGGTCACAACCAAAGTTCGACCGAGTTATCCCTAACCAAAATTTGGCCAAATTCAACTCAGTGGACCTCAACCAAAATATTTTGTCAATCTTTATTGATATTTGGCCAAATTCAACTCAATTAGCCCCAACCAAAGTTTGGCCAAATTTCGCTAAGTCTTTTTCAAGTCAATCTCAACTCAAGTTGACAATCGAGATGGCAGACCCAATCTGAAGGTCAACCCTTGCCGGTTTGACTAAAACTTGGGACAGACCTATCTAGACTGAAAGTCAAGACAGATCAACCTAAAAAAGTAATACTTTTTTCATGTTTATAAAGAAAGCCCAAGGGGTTGCTTAACCCACATGACTTATGGGGCTTTTTGGCCCTGTGAGATTTTTCGACCCTAACTTAGGTGGGTTGTGGCCAAACCTTATGAGGTAGGCTAAATTGAAACTTCTAGCCATTAATTAAGCTTGGAAATCAAATGTGAGTCTATAAATTATATTGTTGATTGCATGAATTACAGAACAAAAGTGAATCAAAATTATTCATACAAATTGACTTGTTGTCAAGAAATTGGTATCAAAGCTTAAGAGCTTGAATGTCTAAGTATTTTTAAGAGTTTGAGTGAGATTTTCAACCTTATAAATAGTGTTGCCCTGCTTAGGTTTACAAAAACAGACAACTATGATAATTGAAATATCTAAATAAAGGCTTTTCTCGGTTCCCAAGATAATTGGGAGGTAGTTGAAGATGATTTCTTAAAAGTATAAAGCATAAGGGGATTTTAAAAGCCCAAAATAATTTGTTGAAAGTAGTGTATATGAATGACAAGGCAACCATGTATGTATTGTATCGAGTTGTTAATGAGTTCAGCCATGAGAAGATAGCGAGTGAAAAACTTTCAAAAGAAGCATGGGACATCCTGAAGAAGGCATACAAGGGAGACAATCGAGTGAAGCAAGTACAACTTCAAACACTTAGGTGTGAATTGGAGAGCATGAAGATGAAGGAAACTAAAGGAGTATTTGAGTAAGTCACTCAATAGAAATTGTGTTGAACCAGCTCAATAGAAATGGAGAAATGTTAGTTGTAGGATGTTGAGAAAATCTTAAGGTCGTTGGCCAACAACTTTGTGAACGTGGTGTGCATGGTGTTTATCTTTGATTGCCAAAAGATTTCGGGGTTTTAAGACGAAATTGACATTGATATATATCTTCGGAGCAATAAAAAATGAAACTCCATGTGCCAAATATAAGACAATTGACGAAAAGACTTGGCGTCAATTTGTAGGGATTCGTACATTAGAGGCATAGTAGGTAAGTGTAGTTGAAATCATTCAATTGCTCATTCATAATTTTATATCATAAGAACTAATTTATTATGTCACATGAAACAAAGGACAAAAGCATAAGGTATAAGTTCTAAAAATAAAAATCCACACTTATTATCTCGTGGTGGGTATAGAAAGCTTGAAGAGAAAATCATCAAGCAAAAGTCAGACAGTAGGCCCCCACTTTCTAAGGGTGGTAGTCCCCATCCTCCTTCACCACCATCTCGGCATGAGAAGTGGAACTTAGCACGTCTACGATCATCGGGCTCCTACACTTCTGAAAGTGCAAGAGAAATATAAAAAGAATTGTAAGATATCATTTCTCTTATTTTGGGAATATTTTCATTATATAAATTACATAGACCTTTTAAATAATAATAGTGTTTATTTATGTTACATGACTCCTTAGTCGAGTAGAACCCCCAAGGTCAATTCACTGAAGAAAGTCTTTAGGATATTCTTGCTACTACAATTGGACGACCTGAGCACCCTGAACGAGTGTGTGTTGATGGATTTGGCATAGGTATTATGCATTATTTTGGGAGCTCCTCACATTACACTTCATACACACCCAGTCAAGAGTATGACGAAAGGCTGATGAAGGAGATCAGTAAGAAGATCAAGCATAGTTGTATGATGAAGTCACTTCATATGTGTCTGAAAAGGTTATGCACCAGTTTCAGTAGCAATTTGATAGTTATGGGATGCGTTCGTAGCCATCTCCTATAATGGAACATGTTGTGCTTCCCACGGGTAAAATTAATAATCATTTTTGTTCAATAATTTACTTATTGTATAAGCTAAGACTGACTCTGACAGGTAAAAGCGTTAAAGTTAGTTGTTCAGCTCTAGGCGTCCTAGGGGACGACATGGACGACACTCGTCCATGTCAGCTATATGTTTTAGATGGTACCGGGACGATGTTAGTGACTCGTGGCACAATGTTTGAGGCAGGCATTGTAGTTTATGGCATGAAGCTATCAGAAGATGAGGTCAAGGTCACAGTAGATGAAATTTTCATACCATATGTGATAGTTCTTGTACCAACAGATGAAATTGTCATTGTGGCATAGACATTTCAATCATTTCTCGTATGGCCTAGACATTTGGTTGGCTCTATTTTTGACCTCTCGGTATAGAGTTTTACTACGGTATAGAGTTTTACTATATACTTCTCAATTTTAAACTTTACATGTTATTAACGTCCAAACTTAAATATTTTTTCATGTAACAGCAAACGCGTCAAGAGGAAAGTGCTACACCTAAGAAGATTCATTTATTTGAGAATGACCCTCTTGGTGCATTACACGAGCTTTCTAACATCATTGCATATGAGCCAATGACGGTTCCATAGGATTCTACTATATTTGGAAGAGACTCTGAGATCCCATTATACTTGTATAAGCAAGATGTCTTGGAGCTTGCGTCGGAGAAAGAAGAGTTGAATATTACCCTCGTTCAATTATGGATGATGTAAGTCTATGAACAATTATTTATATAAAACTAATTTATCAAGTTACGTATGTCAAATTCATTTTTGATTTCAGGTATATGTTTGGTGTAACTAACAAAATGTGGTTCAATGATGTATATGGGTTCATTGACCCCTACCTTACTAACGAAGGGTATAAATTTGATGACATCCAATCATATGTCACCAACTGTTTTGCAATGGGAAAGAACTATATTTTGTCCCTTATATAGTTGGGTAAGTGAAGTTTGTTAACTTGAAAGTTTCATTTGTGATTTTAATATATAGCAATTAAGTTATTACTAACTTCAGGCACCATTGACAACTACTTGTGGTTTCCTTATCGGATATTGTTGTGCGGTTTTGCTCATTACACAAGTCTCCTCCCAAACATCTTAGACAAGTAGTAGATTGGTAAGAACCTCAATGTTATATAAGTGTATCCTAAATCATTTTTTTCGTAGTTCAATTGCAACACAAATGATGTTGTCACGAAAATCAATAGCTATGGCTAAAAAGCTTGCATGGAACCCTTAAGTCTCTATTATGTGGAATTCATATACACTAATTCAAATCATTATGTCTTGTGTAGAGATTCAATTCTCCTCTTCCAATTCCTGAGAAGTCCCTTAATTACATAAGAAAAACACTTGCAAAATATGTAATTCAAGTCTACAATAGTATATAGTTATTTGGATATATAGTACGTAGTTATTAGGATATAATAAGTTGTACATTAGCATATCAATACAAAGTTGATTTATGGTTATAATTCTATGTACATTGAGATTTATAGTTATAATTCTATTTTTCATTGAAAATAATATTCTGGACTGCATTTATGTGTTGATGACCCTCTTTTATATGTAGGTTTTTTTCTATGATAAGAGATGTTACATAAACAGACCAATCTTTTAAAAAAAACAGATTATAGGCAACGATTGTGGTATAACCAAGGCAAAATAGGCTCTAAGGCATCGGTTCTGGTAACAACCGAGATAATAAATCAAAACGAAATGGCAGCTGTTGAAGAGAGAACCGAAGTAGTAAACGAAAAATAAATAAAAAATTAAATATAAATTATACTCTACCGCCTCAGTTCCAAATAGAACCGTTGTCAAAACCTCCCTTTATTGTCTCAGTTCAAAGCAATCAAGGCAATAAACCTTTTTGTGTCGATTCTTAATTGAGACAAAAAAACTACCCTTTTTTACCTCGACTAAATATATCTTTATTCATTAACCGTTGCAAATAGTCGAAAATAACTTATAAAATAAACCCTACTCCAAAAGTCTGTAATAAAAAAAATTAGAAAGGAAAAACTTAATTTATTTTGTTTCCCTGTATTCTAATTGCAATTTCGATTTTGTTTCTAAAATTTTATAAATTTAACCTCTGAATTTTTAAAGCTAAGTACTTTTGATAATTTGTTGCTTTAAAATTCATCGGCCATTAGTTAATTTTGACAACTAGACTTACTATAACGTGAAGCTTTAAAGTTACTTGATGCTAATGTAAAAGTACATGTCATATTCGTATTAACATAGATAATATGCTATCATTCTGAAATCAGAACACCAAGTCATTATCCTAAATGCCAAAGTCAACTAATGATGGGTGATTAACTTACATACGAATTGAAACTATTTAATTTTAAAAATTGATTAAATATATTCACGTAATTGAAAGAATATATCAAAACAACACATTTAAAATATTAAAAATGTATGATTAAACAAAAACCCTGAAAAAGTAGTTCATTTATTTTTCGTACACGTGTAGAGAGATTAAATCTAACGACAACATTAAGCAATTAGCTTTTGTTAACCGTGAAATCATATTGTATTTCTTTAGAGATTATATATTAAATAACTCAATAAAAAATAAAGAATACAATCATTTACTGATCTATTAAATTACATAAAATTTCTGTAAAATTGAACTTAAAACAACAACTCTCAAAAAAATTGTAAGAAAAGAGGAACGTATCATGCCACTTCATCAATGCACTTTTTAATTAATATTTTAATCAGATGTGCATTATAATTTATGATGTATGGATATTTATCCATATGAATAAAATATGGTTATTTTTGTCTGTCCAACTTTCATTTTATGCTTGTAGATAACTGAATTCAAAGACTACTCATGAGGGACGAAACGAATATGCAAATTAAGAGTAGAAAAACAAAAAATTCAATTTATTGAATTAGCGTGAGGCAGCCACGCATAGATGCATCACCAACGCATGTAAACTCAAATCCACTTTAGTTTCTCTTTTAAAAGATATCACAAAGGTAAATAAAAGTTATGGTTGAACAAAATGCAAAATATCTTGTCTTTTATAAAAAAAAACTCCCAAATATGTTGATACTTTAAAATATATTTATCATTTATCATCGTATAAAAAAATATTATATATATATATATATATATATATATATATGGATCAAACCAAATTCATGAACAAATAATACATGACAAGCTTTTAACAAAACCTAATTAAATATCAATTATGAAAATAATCCAAACTAATGCTATAGGGTAAAACAAAATATTATTTAAAATATTTTCTATTTATCATACCAATATTAATCAATTTATCGGTATAATATATAATTTAATTTTTTAAAAATACGTAAAACTTTAAACTTCATCTATTTACAAAGAGTTAAACGATTTCTTCTATCTTCTTTTTAAGAATTCAAAAAATTATATTTTGAAAAGAAAAAACTTTGCAATAAGTTCTAAAGTGAATTTTTTAGGTCTAGAAAACCAAAAAACATTGTCAATATATTTTCCTTTGTCTAAAAAGACCACCACAAGGAACAAAGCATCGACAATCTTTCGTTGCATTAGTATTCACTTTGATTTAATAAACTTTTGAAAATTCCCAAATCAATTGGATTACATAAGAAGGGGCATGAGTCCAGGTTTGTATAAAACAAAAAAATGTTAACACCTTAAAGTCTTATATGTTATTATACATAGATTTTGAACCTTAAAATCTTATATATTATTATATATAGACTTAGAAGAAAAAGAATAACAAGCCATTTTCACAAATTCTAGATGGATAGAATAGGAAAACACATATTAAAAGACTTTTGAAACCTTGCATAATTCTTCATTATTCAGATTATCCTGCAATAATAATCACCGCAAGCCTTATCAAACACACCATATAAGTGCTTCTTACTTTAAGAAAAGAAATAATGAACAAAAATGAGTCAATATTCAAATCAGCAAACCGTTGCCTCAACTAAATCCAAATAGTTAGAAAAGATGCATAAGAGATTCATCATACATCCCAGAACACATAAAACATAAATTAATCTTCGTACTCTGCACAAGATTATCATCCGACAATCTTCAATGCATTAGTTTCCAAAATACGAGGCTTAGCAATAGGAATAGAAGCATCTCACAACATATTGCCCCAATCAACTTCAGTAGAAGAAAAGAAAAGAAATTTCCAACCAGCTTTTTGTGATAAATCACCAAAATACTTCAACATTCAGTTAGGAACATCTATATCATTAAACACTATCAAATTAGACAAATCACATAAACTTGTAATAACATAAGAAATATTACCAATTAGAAGCGTTCCACCCTGCTTGGACAGTAACTGCTGACAAGTTAATTTTGTCTTGATATAAAACTCCAACAAGCTTGAAAATACATTTCGAGAACACTATAAATCATTTTAGAAAATTTTCGTATCCCCAATTCCAAGAGTGTACATAAAGAAGATTGGTTAGTTTATCATTTTCATTGGATTATTGGCCACAGGGCTAACATGAACAAAATACAAATGAAGATCGGTTAATTTATCTTTCGATTGGATTACTCGCCACAAAAAGGTTAGTATACTTATGGAAATTGATCCAATGTAATTGACCAATACTTTTGAGATCCTATATCCTCTGTTCACACCAAGGACACTTAACATGAAAATTGAGTAGATCTCATAACGGATAATTAATAATTCTAAATTTCGATTAAGATAACTTCTCGGAACAACGTGAATTAGTTTTGTTTCTATCTGATATTTATGGTGACTCAAATATGAAACAAAATAACCAATATTTCCTTGGCATTTATTCTAAGTAAAAAAAATTTATTGCATATTTAGTTTTTTTAAACCACTTCAAAATATATTTTTTATAGCGACTTTTTATATCGATTAAAATTTATCAAGTATAGAAAGTGGTGCAATGACACTTTTGTAAATATGACAAGTTTTTCTATACTCATTTCATTGAGAATAGATATAGAAAGTGGTGTAGTGACAAAAGTGTAATAAATTATAAAGATTTTTATACCAATTTCACTTAGAGCAAGTATAGAAAGTCATTTTTCTATACCAGTTACTCTTAAAGTCATCCCTAGACTTGGATGAGTATTCTCACCACTCCTAGTCTCCACAGTCAACGAATAACTACATGTTACCCTAGACTTGGATGAGTATTCTCACCACTCCTACTCTCCCCAGTTAGTGAATAATCAATTGTTACCCTAGACTTGGAGGAGTATTTGCACCACTCCTGGTATTAAGCAACATTGCCTAGATTTCCTTTAACTCAACTGAGTTTAACAAGTGTTTTAATTCTCTTTAGAATTGTAATCGAAGATTGCTTACAAGTCTTTTAGACTATTACTCTCACAAAGAGGATGTAATTACAATACAATGCAGTCTTAACACTCGCAGGTGTTCCTCTCTTTTCTCTTTCTTTCTTTCTTACAAATAGTAAGCAGTATGACAATGAAGCTCAAGAGTTTTTATTTTCTTCTCTTTTTTTGCTCATATGTATTCTTTTTCTTGAGCTCTTTCTTTTCTTTTTGAACACTTCTTAGGATCAATATTTCGTTGTATGCTTTTCTTTTCTTTAGCAATCCTCTCTTTTTTTTAATTTGAAAGCTCTTGTATTTATAGGCTTTTGGGTAAATGTCCATTAGACTAAGCTTTTGGCTTTGATTCTTGTGCTTTCTCTTTCTTTGTGTAAAGCAACCTTTGGATAAAGTCAACTTGTCAGAGCAGTCATGCTTTTTAAGTCCTTTTCTTGAAGTAGGTTGTACATTCTTTTAGACATGGCTTCAAGTGAAGAACATTCTGTTAATATCTTTTGTCTCTAACATCCACTTCTGATATTTTGATTTGAGGTTTTGTGGATGCATGTAGAATAGTTTATCTCCAAAGAATACAATAAATTGTGCATGCAACAGATATATATATATATATATATATATATATATATATATATATATATATATATATATATTTTCTTATCACTTTTGTTGTTTTTGAATGTTGAACATTTAATGTCAATTAATGTTTGTTCAGAACAACAAAGTGTTTTTTGATTTCCTACCATTGAGGTAATGTTTGTCAATTAAGCTTTTCTTCCAAAGATACCAAACACTGATTAAGGACTTCACTGTCTAACGAAGTAACCTTTTGGCTTATGGTATCGTTTAGGCAAAGTAAACGCTTTTGTTATTTTGCCTTTACAGACAGACAATGTTTAGTTTTGTTTGTGCTTTAAGTTTTAGTCGTATGGCTTTGTTTTGTCAAATACCATTTAGGTATGATAAGTTTTACGCTTTTAGCTTCAACTCTCTTAGATGGCTTTGACTTCTTTTATCATTGTGTCTGGGTGTTTGGCTTAGTTATTTTTTTGTTTCCTAAAATCCTAAGTGTTTTTCTAAGGTTTTCTATGTTGGGGATTTTGGTTCTAAGTCTTTATATTTTCATCCTATGTTGTTTTCAGATTATTATTCCGTTTAATATTATTTGGTTAAACTTCAAAACATGAGTGTATTTAGGCGCATAAACGATTTTGTCTTAACATATACCAAGTATTTTCTCTTCATATAACTTGTTATGCCAACTACACTATTTGTTAAGTTTCTCAATCTAAGATTGGTTCATATAATTTACTTTACCAACTCTAATGCATTACATCTTATATTAGATCCATGATTTTTTTCTTTCATTCCTTCTATCTTTTGTCTTTTGTAATGCGTGGGGATTGTTATGAAAACAAAGTATTGCAAAAGATCTAGAATTGAACCATGTCGTGCCTGTCTTTTCCAGTGATGCACTGCACGATGGGGATTGTTATGAAAACAAAGTATTGCAAAAGATCTAGAATTGATCGACGTCATGCCTCTCTTTCCCAATGACTCAGTCCATGAATTTTGCCCCTCCGCAAATCGATAAATGAGCGTTGTCACATGTCACCTATCTCATTTTTAGAATGGTTGACATATCCTTCTGTTATTCCTCAATCAGGGGTCTATGACCGTGTACGTCAAGTATCCTCCACCTATAAGTAGGTGTCTTCCTAATATGGAACAACATGCCTAGATAGAAATAAGCTAAGTACTAAACTAAAAGAATTAAGAAATGGAATTAAAAAGACTAAAAATGTAAGAGAGAAAGGAGAGGAAAATTATGATTTAGAAGACATGCCACTTGAAAGGATCCAAGATAAATGTCAAGGTGGATCGTCACTTGTTCTTCACAAGATAAGACCCAAATTTAGATTAAGAGACATAATTATATCTCAAAGAAGTAATGCAATTGAATGCAAAACACTCTTTATATTCAAATTTGAAGGTGTTCAAGGTGTATGTTCAAGGACATAATCTAAGAGACATGCACTTCAAGAGGCCAAAAAATCAACTGAAAACTACTAGACAAATTATGTGAAAAGAACCTAGTAAAGCAAGAAAAATTGGCACAGAAAAATGACAGCAAACTAAAATACTAAAAGAGACAAAACAACAAGGAAAATGAAGAATAAAAAAAAAAGCACATTTGAAAATACTGCAGCAGAAGAATATACACAAACAAGAGGCAACCACACCAAAAACTTTATGCATACATGAAGAATGAGTGGAAATATTTGGCATACCTCAAACCCATATGTTTTGTAAAATGATGATAATAGAGACTCAAATTAAGATGTAAAACAAACAAAAGTAGTGGAGAAAATACTCATCCAGACCAAGCAACTCAATCAAAACAAATTTGGTTTTTGGATTATGAAATTGTGCATCTAGCTAGTCTTGGCCAAGCATGGATAATTTGATTATGTGTGTTTGATCAAAGCTGAAATTTGGTTTGTTTAATACCTCTAATAGTGAAGAACATACAAGCAAATCATACACACTTAAATCCTAAGGTGGTCTATCTCAATTCAACATACAAGAGTAATGGTGCAAAGAACTCTAGCAAATCCAATTCAAGAAGAAATTTCTAGAAAACTCTTAAAGAGGAACCATATATGACTCAAATCAAAGGCTAAACATAGAATAAAGACTCAATACAAACCAGCTAAGACAAGAAAAAATAACTAGAAAAGCAAACAAAAGGAATTTAGAAGCCTACTTGTTGAAGACTTCTAAAAGGTGTTTGTTGCTTGTGTTGGAAGGTTCTGATTGTAGACTCTGTACAGTAGCTTTTGGACCACTTCTAGGCACTTAATTAGATTATTTAGATCACTCTTAAGGTGCCCTTGATGAAGTATAACATCTAGAGGAAACAAACCATCCATCAAACACACAAATAACAAGCAATTAATATCCAATTTAAAAGGAATAACCAAACAACAAGCACAACAATGAAGTGTTGGATGAATTAACACCAAATGAACAAAGTGAACGATGGAATTAAAGTGAAATAATAATTGGATATTGTTCCTAACATATGTAAACAAAACTATAGAAAAAAATTTCACTCAAATCAGAGTTGAAACGCACAGGTTATGACACAAACATTGTTGACCACAATCATGTCTACGTTGGGTGCCTGGAAGTTGCATTGGGCGCTAGCAGAAGGAAAACAAAGGCTTTTTCTATCTAATATGCATTCTTAAATTGATCAAACCTAAGGCTCTAGATACCACATGATATGGAACAACATGTCCAGATAGAAATAAGCTAAGAACTAAACTAAAACAATAAAGAAATGAAATTAAAAAGACAAAATATAAGAGAGAAATGAGAGGAAACTTATGATTCGGAAGGCATGCCACTTGAAAGGATCTAAGATAAATACCAAGGAGGATCACCACTTGTTGTTCACAAGATAAGACCCTAATTTAGACTAAGAGACATAATTTTATCTCAAAGAAGTAATGCAATTGAATGCAAAACACTCTTTATATTCAAATTTGAAGGTGTTCAAGGTGTATGTACAAAGGAAACCTTAGGTTGCTTATGTAACACTAGGAGATGAAGTAGGTGGAGAAAACTAAAGGATTGGAGGCCTACAAGTCTGAACAAACAGCTCACAAGGATGTTTTAAGTCCTACATCTCTTATTTTACAACCTTCTAAAGGTATATAAGTTACCTAACTAGTTTAAAGATCAAAACTAAAACTATACGTGAGATAACATGCATTACAAGTAAAAGAAGAGACTTATTTATTCTTCTTTCTTTTAAGTCCAAGCTATGTGAAGTTCCACATTGCTTACACCTTAAAGAAAATAAGAATATATAAGTGTTTTACAACCAAACTAAGAGAAAGAAATTAGATATTAGAATAGGAAAAATACAAGCCTAAGAAATCCTATGCTATTTCTTTTTATTCTTCTTGTCACTCTTTAAACTCTTCATCATTGCCCTATGTATGATCATATCACTTCCTCTCCTCCAAATCACACCTTTACTCACACTCCTATCCTCCAAATCACACCTTTACTCACTCTCTTATCCTCCAAATCATATCTTTACTCACTATCTTATCTTCTATCTTTTCTTATCCAGGGTTCTTTGCTCTTACGAGCTTATACTTGCTAATTTTATGTTCCTTAATGTCAAGTAGTTTCTATTATATCTTAAAGGGCTTAAATAACATAATGCGAATAAATCCCAAAGGCTAGTAATCATCCACATCTTAGGAAATTAATCTTGTTTATGTTCTCATAAAGTTTTTTTTAGAATGTACTTAATATTCATTTAGATTAAATAAATTACTTGAGAGGTGTTATTTAAGGATAGAGATTTTACTAAAAAAAATATTTTTCTACCTAATTAATTAGTTTTTGGTTAAATTCTTCTATTATGTTTAAGAACATATAGTAGATTACTCAAATAGTAATGATAGGATAACATACATTTGCATTTATTTGACATACTTAACCACGGTAAAATGGTCATAAAAAATAAATTTTTGTAATTTTTAAAAAAAGAAAAAATAAAAAGTAAGAAAGAATAATATTAAATAAATAAAATAATTATGTATGCCAAAATATCATTTTTCTTAATGAAATCTTTTGAAAGGAGAAATAGACTATCATATCCCTGCGGCAATAGACGTCGTATGCTTATCACGACAATGTTACAAATCTTACAGAGTTTTTTAAGCTGCTCCATATCGTGGTTAAGTTTTAATGTTCTCACATCTAATAAACAAGGTTGAATTCTTTTTGTATTTAACTCCTAACAAATAATATATAAAGAAAAGAGGTAGAAAACCCTTTTATTTTGTATATTTAAAGTACACCGAATTAACATGGGACTGAGTTGCAGGTGAAATTCAATCTATTCTTATGAAACAAAGAAATGATCGAACAGCCATCATATCACCTGAAAATCGCCACTCACTAGTAAAGTATCCATATATCGGAATATTCCGGTCACCACTTATTGCACCATACATATACATATATATATATATATATATATATATATATATATATATATATATAATTAAACATGTTGATGACCATATGAAGAAAACATCGATTAAACTGAATGCAAGAACATGTGAAAGAGGCTCTCGAATTTTTCCATTTCCTTGGGAGGAAGAGCCACTATAATGTTGATCCCATCATCACCACCTGCGCCAAAGGGAGGAAACAACAGAATAATATCCTTCCGATGATGCACCAGAGGGCAACAATACTTTGGCTTCCCCCATGGATACTCCACCTTTTCAAACCCTAATCTCCACCACGAAGACACCAAAACATCCCCACGAGGAAACCCATCACCCAGCTCTCCCCGGTCTATAACAGACCTCACATACTCATCACTCATTCTCTCTGCTCCCTCTTTCACCATCTCCACCAACCTTGAAAACTCACCCTTCTCCAACTCCTCGTATTTCGCCGAAGCAAATGCCGTTAACACGGCGTTGCCAGCGAAGCCTTCCGGCAACGGAGGGTTCAGTTTCGAACGTATGTCCACGGCGAATAGTACGGTCGAGGATCCAGCAGGGTCATACGGTGCTGATAAGGCCTTGCACCGCCATATATGGGCGGTGATAACGTTAAACCCGGTGTTGCTGGCGTTGGTGCTTCCCTTTGCTTTCTCCTTGAGGCTCAGGATGTCTTTTGAGGTTAGTTTCAAAATCCTAAAGTCGACTTCTTCTTTGGAAGCATCAAAGACGCTGGACTCAATAACTGGTGACTGATCGAGTTCGATCAACTCGGGGTTCGGGAAGGTTACACGTGGTGGTGATCGTGCGGCCAGGAGGTGCCTGTCGTGGCAGGGTATCACAGCCAAAGGTTTATTAGCAGCCAGTGCCGCAAGGTTGTCCAAGAAGGTTTTGAAGCTAAGTCCGTCAAAGGCTGCGTGGCTGGTTGTGAAGCCCATTGCGAAGCCACCACAGTCAAAGGATGTCAGCTGTAAAGTGAATGTAACATCATCAATTCATTAATTATTGTTTTAACGTTGTACTCGTGCTTGAAATTCAATGCTTAATGATGATGTGAATATTAGGCTTATGTGATGTTATACTTTCTAACGTTTAGGTTTTTCATAATATATTGGGAGACAATATTGTATTAATACTTTTGATATTTTCTTTCTGAAGTGTGATTGATTTATATGGACTAAATTCTGTGAACATTGGAGATTGTCCTACTTTAAATTTAATGCGTGATTTCATTGAAATAAAACTAAGCCACAAATGCTTGAGCAATTATATAGTTGATGTAATATAATCTTTAATTATCAAGACTGATTTTTCGGCTACCTAGCAAGTATGGGCCAACATGGTCTAATTAATCTCTTAATTACATTTTAATTGTGAAATTTTTAAAAACATTTTATTTATTTATTTATTTGTTGCGTTTAAAATTCAAAATGAATGTAATGTAAAAATTGAAAATTTTCATAACTATTTATTACGAAAAAAAAAATTACTATATTTAGTCTTATATAAAAATTTAGAAGACATACAAATGATAGAAAGAGTAGTTATTTCTCGACGTCTTGATAAAGGGTTAAAAAAAATTGAAGAATTACTGACATGAGTTTAGATAGAGAAATGATCAAATATACTACAAAATGTTATTTAAAATATTTCATAGTGACATCAACTATCAAAATTATTCTTTTAAAAATTTAATTTGTCAAGAGTGGATGCTAATACTATGCGTAAAATCAATCCTAAAAGAGGGGATGTTAATAACTTTGAAATAGTATAATACTCTGCCATACTGAAATTAAGATATATTTAATTTATATAAAGTTAAATTAAATTGCCACAATTGTTATCATTTAAATCTGTTTTCAGCCTGAAAAAATGATTTTCTTTGTATTATTTCCTACTGTATCCGTACCTTCAGAAAACCACATTTCCTCTTTGTCATTAGTTAAAACCTTGGTCGTTTTTAGTAAATGATTGAACTCCTCCTTAGTACGAATGTTTCAGTTTATCATCTAATAAAAACTAGAGTTATTAATTATCCATTTAAAATTAGTCTTCATTGTTCAGTTACACATAAGGATATCATTTTTGAAAATGTAGAAAATATATATGAATTATGATGTTTTTACATTAAATATAAAATTTAGTTCAATTATATATTTAATACAATTCATGGGTTAGATTTATTAAAGTTAGATTATAAGAACTTATTAAGGATATAATTTGACTAACCTATTAAAGTTAGAGGTTATATATATGTATATATATAAATACTGAAGTCACCAAAATTTTGAAAAAAAATTTTAACTAAGGAAGTATATTTTCTGTTAAATTATTTCCAGGAAAAGTGAAGGAAACAATTGCAGGAGCCCACAAAAAATTTCTGAAGGATTGAAATAGGTAAAGAAAGCTGATGATGCAAACAAAACTGAATAAAGTACTGATATAATCATATATATCCAAAATCACTTTCATCATTATACCTTTTAATTAAAAAAATATATAATAGTATTTTCTATTCACTCAGTATTTGTGTTTTCTTAAATAAAAGGTAGCAATTTGATACATATGATGATAATAAAGTCGAACACATATAGGGCAAACAACTGCAGTTATTCAAACTATGTTGCATTTTGGCCACCCAAAGATAAACTGTAGTTACCTGCACAGCGCATAGTGGAAGATCCTTACTCTTGTGAACCAATTGTGCATAAGCTGGATTGGGATAAGCCAAGTCTCCAATCTCAGTTAACTTGTGCTTACTTGAAGCCACTACAAACTCAGCACCTTTTTCGTTGCAATCTATCTCTAATCTCTTGGTTTCAGGATTCTGTCTCAACCTTCCGGCTAAGAAGGAATAATGCACAAGAGCATCCTCCAGGGCCTTCTTCAACTTCTCAGCCACCTTTTGGAATGAAAAAGCTTTGTTTGCTGCGAAGAAGTGAAGCGTGTCCACATCAAAGTTTACTACTCTGTCTATGTTTGTTAGGAACAAGGACTTCTTCTCCATTTCTTTGGATGGAAATATGGTTGAAGTTTTGTGGATTGTCACCTTCAGATCATGAAGAAGTGATGCAGATTTTAGGCAAGAGGTTCCCATGTTTGAAAAACTGAACCAAAGTGTGTAGTGTTCTTATGCAGTGAGTATGTGTGTTGTGGTTTTGGCCTTGACCTTATATATACACAAACACGTAGTGGGCATCATCTTTGCGGAAGCATGCAACGTGCACACCATTCATCATGTACCATAACGTGCTTTTATGAGCATTGAATTCACCGGAGGTTCAGATTGTTAAACCATGTCTAATGGCAGAAAATCATTATCGCGTTTCGTATTTGGTAAGTACAAAGGAAAAACGCTGAAGCCGAAAAAATAGATAAGTTTAAAAGTAAATGAAGTACAATAAAATGAAAGTTATTAAATTGGAAACAAGTAAAATAAAATAAATTATTTTTAAAATGTTTTATTTTTAAAATATTATTACTCTATTATTTATTTTATTATTAATATTATATTATTATTTGTAGAATATATAACTAAAATAAAATAATTGAAGGGTCTTTCATCATTATGACAGTCTCATAATATTATGAGAAGAGACTTTAGTCGAAAATCATCATTATATTAGGTTCTATTTAAACAATGCTTCCTGGTGTGTTTATTTGTTCTCTGCTTTAAAAAAAAAATAGTAAGTTTAGTTTTCATACGCGTTAGTATGCATTAGTTAAGCTTATTTTTGTTTGCGGTATTTAAATATTTAATATTGACTTATTAGCCATGCTAGGATGAGAATTTTGTGGTGTGGTAACATTTGTTTTCTGCCCATAGAGGGTAAGAGCTTTAGGATATAGAAATTTGAGATTAAGGTTTATAAAAAAATTAATCCGTGAACACTTGAGATTCCAACAGCGAAAAAGAAAGGAAATTGAGGATTTCATTAATGATAAAGTGAGTGCAAAATTGAGTTTTCTTTGATAGTGAAGTGGTATCCAATTGAAGATTGAAGGTGCATGTGTCTTGAATATATATGATTGTCTGTATCTACTTTGGGCTTTTTGATATGAAAATTTGGGATTAGGGTTTAGGAAAAAAATTAGTCGATGAAAGTTTGCGAATTAGGGATTCCAACTGTGAAGAAAAGAAGATTTTTTGGAGATTTCATTGATGGCAAAGTGAAAGTGAAAAATCAAGCTTTTTTTGACAGTGAAGTGGGTTCCATTAGAGATTGAAGGTCCGTATGGGTTGAATATATATGATTGTGTGTCTATTTTAGGCCTTTTGGAGTGAAAAACTGGGGTTAGAGTTTAGAAAAAACAAATAGTTAGTGAACCTTTACCAATTGGGGATTCCAACTACGAATAAGAGAACCGAAATTGGGGATTTCATTAACGATCAAGTGAAAGTGGAAAATCAAACTTTCTTTTACAGCATAGTAGGTTCCATTGAAGATCGAAGGTGCGTATGTATTGAATATATATGATTATGTGTGTCCCCCATGAGCAAGACGAACAACACTGATTGCATGACATTGCACCTATTCGGGAACACACTTCATGAAGCAACTCGCAACAAAAAAAAGAGCACAATGGAGACTAGGCCAAACTTCAAACTTCATTTGGTGTTCAAGCTTCACTTAGGGCAAGCTACAAACTTCTCCATTAAAAGGACATGTGAAGAACATCATTCCACAATACATTTACACATTTTGACTCGTTGTAAACATGTCTTGTAACATCACCACATAGTTGATACCGTTTTTGGAAAATTAACACAATGGACATTGATTAATGTACATTAACACATTTAAGAAGAAATTGACACGGTTTTAAAAACATAGACCAAATAAACACGATTCCTCGAAAGTGGGGACTACCCGAATAATTAAGAAAAAAAATGTTTATTTCTTTTATCTAGTAAAACAGGAGTATAAATCTCATCCATTTTTTTAGTATTTGTTTACACTTTTTTCTATTCTTATTTACAAAGAAATTATATGAAAAAGTATTTGTTGATAAATAACTCTAGAATAACGTGATGATAATTGTTTAGTTTATGTTAAAGACAAAGAATGTAACTCCTCAATTTCTAGAGTGTCACGGGTTATTTAAAACCATACATTTCAAAACTTTCATATAACACGGAAACGAATTTTTCAAAACGATAACATTTAAACATCCATGAATTATTCAAAATATATTAGTTTCGAAAGACTTGTCCAATTACATTATTCAAATAATGGAAATAATGAATAAATAAAAATAACTCCAACATATTGTTTTAAATTTAACAAAAATAGCTTTCATTAAAAATCATGAGTTTGTTTTTTGTCATCTCTCGAATCTATCATGCTTCAGCACCATGTGCAACATCATCTACTCACGTATAACACATTATACGATTATCGTTGATAATTTCGTTCACAACACACAAACACAAACACGTATGGGGTAAGCTCATAATAATAAGATAGATAAAATAATCATCATAATAATAAGATATAAACACATTGAATATATATATCAACCATAAACCACCCCATACCCAATGGTAATAACTATAATATTCTTAATCTTCTAGCATAACAACTTAATCACAATGAATTACTCTCAATCCCCGATCCTTGATTCCTCGGCCCTTGATGTCATTACTAACATCTCACACATAAACCCTTGTTCTATCCACTCATTAACACATGTGCTAACCATTTAGCATAGCCATCATAGTAACACTACTATCAACATAGCATCACCTAGAGCACCACAAATTCATGATCATCATCATAAATACACCACCATTGTTGGAAGTCTCACATCGACTAGAGATAAGGCCAAATTATAATATATAAGTGAGGTGCAAACCTCACCTTACAAGCCGGTTTTGTGGGGTTGAGTTAGGCTTAAAATCCACTTTCTAATATGGTATCAGAGCCATGGTTAGAGCCTATTCTAGCGAGTTCTAAGTGGGCATTCTATTCTTCTATTCCACCCGCTATCGGACCGTTATCGGACCATCCAATTTCTACTATCACGCACGAGATGTTTATACCTCGGCGTGAAAGGGATGTGTTGGAAGTCCCACATCGACTAGAGATAAGGCCAAATTATAATATATAAGTGAGGTGCAAACCTCACCTTACAAGCCTGTTTTGTGGGGTTGAGTTAGGCTTAAAGCCCACTTCTAACAACCATCATGATTATCCTAGTCATGTACAACACTACGAGCATCATCATACCATGATCACCATAGTGGAAAGAGTCAATCTCACTTTATACCTTACCTCACCCGCTTGTAGCCACTCCCACAAACCAATTTGTAGCTTCTCATACAAATATGCTTGAGTAATCCCGCCATCCAGCTAAAGAACATGTAAACATGCCACACAAGAACAAGGAAACCACCATCACCCCTACACAAGGAATGTTCAATACTTAAACAACCCTTCCTATTCACACAAGGCAAAAGGAAGCATCTATCCGCAAATAGAACCAAGATTTACTAGGTATAGCTAGTAGATCTATCCTCCTCTTTCATGCTAATCAACCACATACTCAGGTACACCCCAACACCACTCATGCTTCAATCTCAACCACAAGTCAAAACTGACCCTAAACATAACCACTAATCTCATTCTCTGATTATTATCACATTCCATAACTCCTCAAGCTTGATCCACTTTCATTCTTCATCAAAATGCACTTTTCTAGTAAAATTACTCTGGAATAATCTATTACCATAAGTGATAGCCGATTATTCTCAAAACAACCATTTTTACACAAAATACACTGTGATAATCGATTCTCACTTAAGATAATCAATTATATGAGTAGAAATTCCTAAATTTGTCACACATGAAGGGATAATTGATTATCATCCCAGATAATCGATTACTCTCGCAACACAACTCATAACCAATGTCTAAATAATTGACTATAACTAATGATAATCGATTATTACCGAAAGGAGAAACATCTTGGATAGAATTCAAGTGTTCAAAATACACATACATCAACCTTAAATCACAATGAAACATATACAGTACATCATGCATATATTCAAACCTTATATACTCTTATGAACAAACCCTAATACATCCATTACATCACTTGAATCAACCGAAACCCATCATTATGTAGATTATAACCCAAAATAAACCCAAAATGATCATCATACCACTCTTTAGAACATATGATTTTTATGATAAAACCCCCAACAACATACATTTGTTCTCTCTTAGCATCAATACATACTATTATGGGATAACCCAACACAAAACATACATACTTTCATAGGAAAAACGTAACACAAACATTATATAAACCCTACCATCATACATACACAAGCCCTTACCCAACATCAACAACAGATAATCATAATCACATAAACATGTATCAAAATAAGGATTTCCATACAAGAAAATCAAGAAAACAAAAGTAAGTTTCCCTATACCTTGGCCAATATTAGAGCTTTATCTACAACCTCAAAATACCATCAATCTTCCTTTGCACTAAGAGTTTCTTTTGTTGTCTCTCTCTCTTATTCTCCCAAAACACCACTCTCCTCTCTTTCTCTATTTTCTTTCTTTGATGTAGACTATATAGGGTTTTTAAAACATTAATATCACCCCTCTCTCTATATCTTAACATTTATAAATCAACCCAACTCTATCTCTAATATTTCCTCACTCATAATAATATATTTTAAAAACCAAATATATCTAAATCTTTATCTTCGTTTTATCTCAAGTTCATTATCTACCTTTTTATTTTATTTTATTTAATTCACACCCTTTTACTTCCTACACCTCCTAATTTAATTTCTACACCAATTAAATAAAGGTAATAGATCATTTTCCTCCTAAGCAAAAATACAAATAAAATAAAAGTTTTCCTTAACTCCCTTCCTCCCTAGAATTTAACCCACGCTTATTCAATCTTAAATCATCCTTCCATTAACAAGTAGCACATCACATTAATAATATCACATACACAAATCACCCAATTATCAACATTTCAATCATATATTGCACTTTATTAATAATAACATAAAATAATTAACATATCAATTATAACTCTAAGAATCATGTAAACATTAAACATCAATTATCAAATAAAATACTCAAATTTCAAAACCATTTTTATTCCCTAATTATTACATTTTTCCGGATTTTACGGTAGATAGTTTGTTGATGAAAATTATAAAAGAAATTAAAAAAATACAGTCTTTGAAATTAAATTTAGATTTAGAAATCTATTATGCACAGTTGTGAGCACCCATGACATTCGCTCTAGGATTATTACTTTTTAAATAAATGTGCAAATTTAATATAAATCCTTTTATATTTAATTTTTTTCCTAAAATTAAATAAATATATATATAATATTAAATTATTTTTAACTAATTAGTTTTTCTAAAAAATTATAAAAGCATTTTATTTGATCTAATAAGAATTGACCTTATTGTTACATTAATGAAAAACCAAAGTTACGTAATTATATGTAAAAATATCTGTGAGAATTGTTATTTATAATTTTTTTAATATTTTTTAGTATATTAACAAAGTTTTATATTTTATATAATTCACGTTATATATTTACAATATAAGACAGTAATGAGAGACTTGTAACTCAAAACCACGAATTAGTATACAGGGTAATATTGTAGAGAAGTACATATTTAAATAAAATATTATTATACATGAATTATTTTTAAATTATTAAGGATTGTATATAAGATGACTATGCAGTCATACATATATTTTAAAAAAATTATTTTCTAAGTTTGTTATATTTAAATGGTTTATAAATACTAAACAATATATTTAGATAAAATATTTTAAAATTTATTTATCCATATATATACGAGTTTTTAAGATTCATTTATTAGAGTTATTTTAAATAATAACATACAATATAAGATGACACGTCGGATTACATATTCTTAAAATTACGTTTTTAAGATTTTGTATTTAAATAATTTTAAAAGTATTAAATAATAAATTTATAATGATGTGTGTAGTCATACATATATTTAATCAACTTATTAATATATAAAGGTAGTGTAAATCATATAATTACATTTAAGTGTCACTAAGAAAACTAGTTAGAGCGTATTATTTAAATAGATTATGTCCATAAATATACTTATATCCAACCTATTATAAAGATGGTAATACAAGTATTATTTAAATAAGACTTTTTAACAAATGAATACTTAAGAAAATAGCTTTTATTGATTAAATTGTATGAAGGATATCTTTGCTAAAAATAGTGTCTAACGACATAAGCGAATCATTTATGATAAGCTTATATAAAATGTTATAAACAATGTTTGATGAAAATGTGTTTAACGTTATAATGAAATATATAGGAGTCTTTTCTAAAACTTTTTGTAAAGGGTGTCTAATGAGTTTTCGAAGGATAAAGATATTTTTCATACGATGTCAAAGAAAATTTAATAAAGTTTTGAAAGAATGAAAACAATAAAGCATAATTTTTATACTGGTTTACTCAACCTGAGTTATGTCCAGTTCTTCTTTAAAAACTCTTAAGGGGTTCTTTTAATCTTACCAAATATTACAACACGTTTAGCTCGGTTACAAGTATTTTTATCACTTCTGGTTCCCTAGTCAGTCCTGACTAGTCCGAATATTATAAACCACTATTGGTTTCCCTAGTCAACACGACTAGTATGAGTATTCTTACACCACTTTTGGTTCCCTTAGTCAACATGACTAGTCTGAGTATTCTTACACCACTCCTGGTTGACCCAGTCAATACGACTAGTTCGAGTATTCCTACACCACTACTGGTTCACCTAGTCAACATGACTAGTTCGAGTTTACCTACTCTTGGTTTTTAAGTATTACCACTCCTAAAACATAAGTATTGTCAACCAAACTAGTTCCCTAGTTTAACCTGCCTAGTACACAAATTTAGTACAAATGTTTCAATACAAACACAATTAGTGTTTGATTACAATTACAAATTGTATAAGTTCTCATGGAAAGGATTAATACAATATAAAACAATTTGTGAACTCATGAGACTCCTTCTCTTATATTGAAGAGAATTAGATGATATAAGCTCATGAAGTTCCTTATCTCTTTTCTTCTCTTCTCTTTTGTCTTCTGCTTCTACTTTTCCTTTCATTATGAAAGATTCAAATACCATAGGCTTGAAGATGTAATTGAAAGTGAGATATGTTGATAGTTTTTTCTTTGTTTTTCTTTGTTTTTCTTTACTTGAGCTTACTTTCATCATTTTTCTTTGGGTTAAAGATCATCAGACGATATAAGAATTGGGATAGAGTACAGTTGATATTCTATAATCTTTCTTGAGCTTACTCTCTTTTTTTCTTTCACATTTCTCACATATTTTCATATCTTCTTCAACAACCCCTTTTCTTCAGTTAATCTTCTTTATATAGGCTTTCTTGAGAGATGACCATTGGATAAAGAGTTGATTTTAGAATAGGCTTTATTTCCCTTATTAGGTAGCTTGATCAAACTCAAGTATATTGTGTAGGCCAATAGTGCTTTTTCACAAAGATAACTTGTACGATCCTTCTAGATTAGTGTCCTTGAATAGGTATCCATGTTTCTCAATGTCTCTTTGTTTAGAGTTTTTTGATAAAGCTTTGTGTTGTCATTTCCTGCATAGATAACGAGAACAAAACATGCAAGCACAAAGATACCTTTTTGTACAATATAGTCTACCATATGATTTCAAAGAGAGATACTTTCTATCAGATGTTGTTTATGATTTTCTAATTTATTTAGACAACCTGATTGAGAAAACATTACTTATATAAACTTGGTTTTAGATGTTATCTTCATTAAACGCTTATTGCTTTAAATATTTTTTAAATTTTTTATAATGCTTAGATGTTAGGATACTCTTATTAGAGGTTCCCTATCACTTAGCACTAATCTGAGTAATGCTTTAGACTTTTTCCTTAGACATTCTATTGATTAGATGTTTTCATATGTTTTCCAAAATATCGTTTAACATTTGTTTCATAAGACTTCTACTTAGATAAAGACGTTGTTTGAGTCACAAAGAGACGCTTCTCTCAATAAGATTCTTTTTGTGGTTAGTTGACCTTTTAGACATTTAGTTGTTTGTTACTTGTATTGTCTATTAGGTGATATATTTTGAAAAACATTTTCTTTCCTTAGATGGTTCTCTATATGCAGTATTTTGTTGAGTGTTATTTGATAAGCTTCTTTGGGCAGTGATTGTCTCTTCTCCCTTTCTTGATGTTTATCAAATAAGGGGAAGAAGAATATGTTAAACTTTGGAAACTCTGCATGCATGCATCATATTTCATTTTTGTAATTAATTCTTTGAATAATTACTTTGGATTCTTCATAATTCATTAATGGTCATATATTTCCTTGCTTCACAATAGTTTTTATCTGATGATGTTGACTTATAGAAGTCACAAATCCATACTTGCTTGATAAGCACAAATGATCTTATGCCTTGATGTGCTTGTCTTGATTACATTGGTGATTACTCTAACATGATATTGATTGAATGATTGATTACTTTGATATAAACATTAATAGATTGTTAGAATCAGTGGGAGTATATTTCTATCTAAATATAAAACATTCCTTGAATCCTACAAAGTGTTTGCTTTGATATACATATGATTTGATATATGTTTG
Source organism: Vigna umbellata (assembly GCF_029865625.1). Classification (NCBI taxonomy): domain Eukaryota; kingdom Viridiplantae; phylum Streptophyta; class Magnoliopsida; order Fabales; family Fabaceae; genus Vigna; species Vigna umbellata. The sequence goes on along the minus strand of NC_142169.1, from coordinate 17,590,004 downwards.
CTCTAATACATAAATTAATATTTATGCTTGAAAAATTCATGTCTGATATGCTTTGTCTTGCTCTGATATACATATCCTTAAATAACATATTCTGGTGTATGACTTAGAGCTAAGATTTGTGCCTTGATACATGTATGAATTTTTTTTTCTCATATACAAGAATAAAAGAATTTGGTTATTTATGCTTATTTCCACTCTGATACACATAAGTGTTTATCTATAATCTGATAAGTTATTATTCACGCTTTGATACACATAAGTTTTTGTTCATAGTCTATTACACATAAAAGAATTATGTTTTGCTTTTATACATATATTTTGTGCACAAATTATGACTTATGGAAGTTATATTTTGTTTTAATCTTGAATAAAATGATAGTCGCGTGATGTACAAATCACATTTTGCTTTGATAATATTTTACAAGTCCCATGTCAACTAGAGATAAAACCAATTTAGAATATATATATATATATATATATATATATATATATATATATATATATATATATATATATATATATATATATATATATATATATATATGAGTGCACACCTCGCCTCAAAAGTCGGTTTTTTGAGATTGAATTAGGCTTAAAGTTCATTTCTTAACGTGGTATCTATAGTCGCTGTCGGTGGTCTCGGTCTTTACCGTTGCCATTGTTGGAGTTCCAATTTTGACCACTAGCAACACTATTTTGATCGTCTTAGTTGGTCTTTGTCTTTCAACACCTGTGTCTGAGTACCTCATTCTTTCTCTCCTAATTTGAGTTCTCTATAGTATCTTTATCACTATTTCTACTGTTTGTTGCCTTTGTCCACCGACGTCTCTCGTAGGGGGAGTTTGTTTCTAGGTGATTTGATGAATAAAGGAACTCATTCTTTTAAAGAGTCAGATTTTCCACCTTCAATATTTATCATCGACGCGTTGACATTTTTTTTGTTCACCGTAAGGGGGAGTCTATTTCTCTGTGGTCCAATTTAATCCATGCAGTCTATTGTTGTCAGTCACTATAAGCCACCATCTATTATTGACGACAATCTAGTCCCTACAGTTTGTTATTGTCTGCCATTAAAGGCCCATATCAGTTACTAATGGCATTCTAGTCCCTATAGTTTGTCGTTGTCCGCAACTACTGGTCGTCATTCACTATTGATGGTAATTTTATTTGTCAAAGTCATCATAGTTGAAGTTTTGGGTAGTCCACCGTTGTCCAATATTCTCCACAACTGTTGTTAGTTGTTCCTCAACCTCTATTCGCATTCTTGATCAACTTGATGTCAATATGCATTCCTCATCGACAATTTGCAAGAATAGATTTATATGGAGTAACCTCCTATATTTGTTGCTCAAGGGGAGTCTTTTGGATTGATATTTCATCTTTTATGTCGTCTTTGCACATCATTAACAATTTGGTATCACTCGAGTAAGTAAATATTTTCACTAAGTCTTGATTGATTATATCAGTAACAAGCTTTTTGGGTTTGTTAATATTTTCATTATGTCTTGATTGATACTTATTTGTTTTGCCTTTTATGCTTGGTTTTAGATTGTATTTGAAATTTGAGATGATTTCGAATTATATTGTATATTTTTATTTATTTTGAATTGTTTCTGAAGTTTAACATAATTTTGGACTAAAGTTTATTTATATTTGAATTTGAAAAAAGTTGTTAATTTTTTTGGAATTAAAGAAAAAAAACTTGTAATTAAGTAAGCTAGTGAGTCAACTTATTTAACCACCAAATCGTGGTCGGGTTAAGTTCACATTTTTTTGACTCGGTAATAAGTGAACTAGGTTGGATTGACTTACTAAGTGACCAACATGTGGTGAGTCGGGTGACCCGTTTTGACAACATTAGTAAAGTCTAAAAATACTAGTTTTTCTTAAAAGAAATGTTTTTCACAATAAAGTATAAAACATGAATATATCACATATGTCAAACAATGTGTTTTATGTACAAAGAAGATCATGCAAGATGTTAGTGCTTCATTTGAGAAATGATATAACATCTCATAGTTTTTGCCTTGTCTAATCAAGACTTTGCTTCTCAAAAAATAAACATGCAGACTATGAAAATAGGTAAAACGTAAGAAGGGATGATTGAATTGTGTTTTAATTTTTTTTTGCATGTGTCATTTGAATATATGCAACCAAATGATGAGTTTATACTCGTTAGACAAATGACAAATATTTTCAAAAATTGAGTTTGAAAAATTCACTTTCTTAAGTTAGAGCAATAAATATAAGATATAATATACAAAGTTAAGGAAATGAAGAAATTACTCAAGATATGTTTATACTCGCTCATCTTAAAACGTAAGTTACATTCACTTCTTAATCACTTGATTGAGTTCCACTGTGCAGACTATTGTTGTAAGATATAAACAAGTATTTTTTTGGCTCATAATCACTCCTAGCTAACACAAGTACTCTTTAACAATAAGCTACTCCTAGCTAAAACAAAGAAATTGTTTCGGTTGCATTCAAAAGAACTTGAGGTACGTATAATATAAAAGGGTTGCGTCTTTTGAAGTTTACAAGGTTAAACAAAACTTTTAGTTTGTTAGTGAACACAACAATATTCTTTCTCGCAACTATAAGACTTGCAAGCTTAACATCTTAACATCTTGTGCATGTTCTTATTTGAAGACTTTATTTGTCATTCATTAGTTCAACCTTCCTTATTAACAAAACAAGTTTCTATGTAAAAAGCTTAAGAACAAAAATAATCATTGCACACTTTTGTATCCACTATGATGGTCATCATTTGCATTACTTCTTCTTATGTCTAATTTTTAGGCTTCAAGAAGCATTGAATGCTATTGACATAATATTGAATGTGTGTGACTTCTTTCTCCTTTTTTTTTATAGCAAAATACAAGGCTTCAGGCAACTTGCTAAATTTGCAACATTGACATTTTGCTTTTTCAAAGAGGTTGTTTGCATAAAAAAAACTTTTCAACACATTTCACTAGTACAAAAATCGTGAATTCGCGAATAACATCATATCAGGAGACGTTAAATTTATGTCGAATTAAAAAAATTCTTAAACAAAAAAAATAACAAACAAGTTCAACAAAATAAAAATAAATAAGTTCTTCAAAACGAAAACTAACATTCAAAAGGTGTATTCGTCAGAATAAAGTTTCAATATTATTTGATTTAAGGTGTTGTGAGAATATTTTCATCTTAACTTACCAAGATGATCCATTGAATTATATGTCTAGTAGTGAGACTTTTTAAAAGAGAATTAAACATAATCCAAAAATTAAAGATAAACCATAATACAAAATAAATTTGTGTGTTGCTTTATATGTTTCATAATAAATTATTTAATATAATTATGTGAAAAAAGAGTCTAAAGCTTTATTCAACCCCTTCTCCCCCTAGACCGACTATTCCAATAAATCTTTCTTAGGACCTCAAGCCAAAATTTCTTCCTACATTATCTTTCTTTATTTTGTCACATGAATATTTGAACAATATGTTGTCAAAATAGCTTTTCTCCTAAAAAAAATATGTTCTTTTATTCAACTTTAATTATACGTCCTCAAAATAATAATAATAATAATAATAAATCAAATTTCCTTATATAAAAATTATTTTGTATTGACTTAATAAAGGTAATCAATTATATTATTTTTTTATTGTTTCTAAAAGACAACTTGTACAATCTAATGAATTCAATGTGAACCTAGTACTTGTACATGCTTGTACATGTTTGAACATAAGAGCACATGACACTATTATTTTGTAATATATCCTATCAAAATGACCCTGTGGTCAAGTAATAAAACTACAGGACCAAAATATTATAAATTTTTAAGGAAATCTACCTATTATCTTTTAAGAATAAAAATGAATGTTTAGTATTTTAAAATTACAATAAAATTTAACAACAAATTATAAAGGACATTATTTTCCAAATAAAATTTCCCTAGTTATTACTTTTACTCTAGGATTAAACATAAAAAGAGAAAGAGGTAGTGGAAATTGGATGGGAGTGGGGGAGTGGGGGAACGAGGAAAAGAATCTATAAAATAGAGGAGTTGCGTATGGTGGGATGTAGAGGAGCATAGCCAAACCCTCAATCGTCTTTCACTGCTCTGTCACTCACTCATAGCCCGTAGCCGTCCGATGAAAGGGAAACAACTGTTAACTGAATCCGTTGCAGTTGTCCCAGGCGTCGCATCCTCATCATCACCCTGTTTCTCTTCCATCTGTTCCTCTTTTTTTTCCTAATTTTCTTTTTCTAATTTTCTAAAATCATTTTCTCTTTCCTTATTCCCTCAATTTTCTAAGCAAACTAAAATTAAAAGGCCAAGAACGTCATGGAACTGGCAATGAAGGTGGCAGAGGCGGTCCATGTGCTCAACCACGATACCCAATCCTGCAATCGCGTCGCAGCCAATCAGTGGCTCGTTCAGTTCCAACAGACCCATGCCGCCTGGGATGTCGCCACTGCCATCCTCACCGCCGATCGCCACCTCCCCCTCGCCTCCAATTTTGAGGTCGAGTTCTTTGCAGCGCAGATTCTCAAACGCAAGGTCCTCTCTCTCTCTCTCAAATCTGCTTTTCTCTTTCTCTCTCTAAAGCTTCCAATTTCTTCAATGTCTATGGATTTGGTAATTAAGATTTCCACTTTTACTTAATTATTACTATGTTGTGTGTTTATTGTGGATTAAGAACTCGAGTGATTCAGTTAGGTAATAGAAGTGTTGATGTGGACATGTTATATTGAACGATTTTCTTACCATTAGTAGGTCTCTTAAAAACTTCTTACCATTAGTAGGTCTCCTAAAAACACTCTACACTACAGGTCAAACTTGCAGAAAGATTGAAGTTCGGGACTTCTTTTATTGTTCTTGTTTCTTGGCTTTCTTCACCCTTTTATGATATTTTGTTTTCTACTTAATATCATGTTTTTATTTTCGAGTCACTATGAGCAGTGAGTGACAACCTGCTGTCAATAACTTATGTCCTAAGGTTGATTTTGATTTCTTTCAGCTCTGGACATTTTTTTAACCTATGAAGAACCACTTCTAGAAAGAAAAATAGAAATAAAATAATCTTCATGACTGACGATTTAATATGATTTAATATTCGTTGGCGATGAATGTTACATGGTTCAATTTACAGATTCAAAATGAAGGTTATCTACTGCAGTTAGGAGTTAAAGATGCTTTATTAAATGCCCTTCTTCTTGCAGTCAAAAGATTCAGTACTGGTCCACCTCAGGTGCATTATTTTTCCTTTTTGTTTTTTATTCTGCTGATAATCTTTTCAGGAAGGTGCTGTACAGACATTCAGCTGTCTTCCCTTCGTGTTAAAAACAAATTGATTTCAACTTGTTCTTTGTTATTACCATGACAGCTTTTGACACAGATCTGTCTTGCACTCTCTGCACTTGTACTTCAAGTTGCTGCATATGGAAACCCAATTGAGCAACTCTTTTACAGTCTGCAGAATCTGCAAAGCCAAGTTGATGGCAATATTGCTGTCCTTGAGATGCTCACTGTCCTGCCAGAGGAAGTTGTTGACAACCAGCGTATCGACTCTAAAATTAGTTCATTACACAAAAGCCACTATACCCAAGAGGTTTAGAAACTTTTGCTTTGATGCATTCATATATGCCATGTTTTTTTGTGTGCATTCTGTCTCTTTAACTCTGACTTCTGCACTCTTATGTCTGTTTTACAGCTTCTCTCCCATACACCTATGGTTCTTGAGTTCTTGCTGCAGCAGTCTGAAATAAATTTTGATGGTTCTGTGCAACAACAGGAAAGGAACAGGAAAATTCTACGTTGCTTATTGAGTTGGGTGCGCCATTGTTCTGATGACTCATTCGTGTTTTTGCATTTTTTCTGTGCGTGCATACTTTTATGTTGCTTTGCTTTAAGCATGGTTATATCAATAAGACATCTTTTACTTTGATTCTCTTCTCTTCTGTCTTATTTGAAGTGAATATTCATCTTTCCTAAAAACTTTCTGTTGTCACGAGTTTATTCTAATATGGTCATCATTTGTTCAGGTTAAAGCAGGTTGCTTCTCAGAGATATCTCCTGGAACATTGCCGGCACACCCACTTCTAAATTTTTTGTTCAATTCATTGCAGGTATTCCAGTTCTCACTTGATTCTTAAGATGATCATTTATGACTAATCGGATTAATTTGTATCACATTCTGTGTAGGTTTCATTATCATTTGATCTAGCCATTGAAGTTCTTGTTGAACTTGTGACTAAACACGAGGTAAGGTTGCCCAACTTGTTGGAACATCTTTCATTAGTATTAATCTGTTTGGCTTAAGTGTACATGTCTTTAATTATTTTAAAGATGTCATTGTACTAGTCTACATGTATGTTCTTGATTTACTTTCTCATTCTCGTAGAATTTATAATATGTTCTAGACTTAAAGTTTTCTACTAGATTTTAGTGTTGTTAGGTCCTTAAAATACTCAAACGTAAATACACTGGCTATTTTTTAAGTTTAAAGCTATGCTCTCATACTATCTGTATTTCAGGATGGATGTGTGATTGGCCTATAATAGTCAAATAGAACACTCAAGCACCTGGACTGTTTCTTGTTTAGGGTTAAGAGGTTCATCATAACAGTTAAATTGATGGTTATTTACAAAGGTTTCTTATGCTAGGGCAGTTTAGCAAGCTATTATTGATCATTAAGGGCCACTTATATAGTTTTTTGGGTGCTTATTGTATAATGGAAGTTGGGTCTTAGAAAGTGAGGTTTAAGCTTAATTCAACCATCCAAAAGGTGAGGTTTGTATCAAGTTATATATATATATATATATATATATATATATATATATATATATATATATATATATATATATATATATATAATTTGCTCATATTTCTAGTTAGTTTGGGATCTTCAACAATGATGAATTATTATATGATTGTTAAGAAAACAAGTAATGCTTTAAATTGAGGAAAACATATTAGAAGGTAAAAATCCATTATTTGAAAAACCTGAAACTGTAATGAAATATGGAAGAAGCATCATGGAAGAAAATTCAGTATTAACTTATAGATAATTAAAAAAGATACAAAAGTATAATTGTAATGCTAAAAGTAATGAAAGACAACCATATCGTTAATGATAATATCATGTCTAGAAATTCAAATTGTTAGAAAAGAATTGATGGCTACACTAAACCAAGACTGGGTGAATTGGGTTTGAAACTTTGTAAAATTTCTTCAAGTTCTTTTTAATTTAAAATACTAAATGCAATTTAATTTGTGAATCAAGAGTCATACAAGAATGGATAGCAACACAAGGAAAGAAGATAAAGAAAAAACAATTACACCATAGAATATTTATACAGTTTCAGATCCATTGATCCTACATCTAGTCTCAGTTATTTAATCTTAGAATAACTCGATCCACTATCAACAAGTTTGCACAAAACACTTTACAATTACAAACTCACAGCAAAATCAACTCTTGAAAGATTAGGGTTTTAAGTGCCTTGCACTGGGTTGCATCATGCTGACATATGGCTTCCTCTTCCTTAGGCAGACAAGTGCCACATGGTCTTTAGTTTCTGTCATGGCCTTTCAGAACTGTCACTCTGCATCACCTAACATGGCTGCTATTTGCCATCATGTGAGACCTGGTTCGCCACCACCATGTTGAAAAGGCCAGCGAAAGTCTGCCACTGAAATCTGCCATGGAAGCTTCATAGCCATTTCTAGTTTCTAGATTACACTGCATACCTTATGATCATGCTTACAAATTAGCTGTGTAAGCATGAACGATGCAATATCAATATTATGAACTGAAATTCAAAACATGGTGATGACCTATAAAATAATCAATGTAGCATTGGAAGAATTTAAAATTGGATTTGACTAATCATGGCACAGAGTTGACACATTTCAGAGGCTTGGTTTATATAAAATTAGGATATCCTTTATTTTCTTGGCTTACTTTTTTGGGGATTTTAGATTTTGGGTCATAGTCTCATATTTTGGCTCTCGTTCATTCCCTCTTTATGTATGTGCCTCTCAAATGGGATGCTAATGGAGTCCTACTTTTATGCCTTTTTCTTTCTTTATTGAGTTGAACTTCCAGGAAATCGTATGACATATATAAGGGAGGCAGTTGGACTATAGGCCCTTTTCATTAGTGTATTTAACTGTTATTTTAGCTTACAACTGAAAACACAGTGAGAGCAAAAGACTTTGCTTTGAGCAGCCAGTTGGTTTTTCTTTTACAAAGATAATACCTCTGGTTGAGATTTTTTTTTTCCGTGCTTTTCTGAATCACTCTTCCCAGCCTCTCTTCACCTTTCAGTGTTGCTAGGGGTATATTCAAAATTATGTTCCCACTATGCTTTCTTTATGCCATTGGTGATAAAGACTACACACAAAAACAATGATTTTATTACTATTATTATTGCATGAGGCTAGAACTTTTCTGGATTTATGTGTGTAATTTTTTCTACATAAATTTAACTAAATTTGGAGAATTTACTTAGTTAAACTAGTTTATTTTTTCTCACCTTATATTGCCATGCATAGTGTTTCTATATGGGCGATCCATTGATTCTGACTTTTGGGTTTTCTTTAGGGAGTACCCCAAATTTTGTTATGCAGGGTACAATATTTAAAGGAAGTACTTCTTTTTCCAGCTCTTACTAGGGGAGACATGAAAGTAATTGGTGGCCTCGCGTGCTTGTTGTCAGAAATTGGGCAGGCTGTAAGTATGAGTTCTCTAGGATTTCCAAAATCCTTGCTGCAAACATTTTTCTATGTGCTGTCTACCTGTCCATTTAAATGGCTTTGTTAACATAAACTCATACTAATGATGGCTATCGTTTGTTTGATTTTACATGATTGATAGATAGGGAGAACTCAATTACACATGGTTGCTAACTTATTATCACTCATTAAATTTTTCCATTATGTGCAAACCAAACAATTCATGTGCCAATTTGACAAGTTGTTAAATGTATGCTAGGCTCCATCTCTGATTGTTGAGGCAAGTGCAGAAGCTCTGGCCCTTACAGATGCCCTCTTGAGGTAATCTCAACAATCTGTTTAGAATTTTTACTTGCTTTAGGAATTTACTCCTCTTTGGTTTTGAAGAGATCTAGGATTTTAGGGTTTATTACATATGATATGAACTCTTAATGCAGTGTAGTTAGTGGATCTAAGATGTCCTTTCTTTAAATACAATAATATACAGTATACAAGTGTTTGGTAATTACTCAAACTAAGATTTAAAATTTGGGATCTTGTATTAACATACTTGGAAAGATGCTTTCTTACGATGTTATTGTTTTTTGCATATTTCTAGTCAGCTTGTGTGTATTTTATTATAGATTTGGTTGGTGTTGATATTAACCTGTTTTAATATGCTAACAGCTGCGTGGCATTTTCAAGTGAAGATTGGGAGATTGCAGACTCAACACTTCAGTTTTGGTAATGCAATTTTAGTAAGGCTTTACAACTTGTTTATTGGGAAAAATACATTAGGTAGGTATCCAGGAGGTTTTCTTATGATGCACACCCCCTCTAGTTTGTGGTAGAACACTCACTGTCCTTGTTTAGGGATTAGGTTACGCCTGATATCCCTTGAGCTCTGTCCATTAACTGGAGTTGCTCACCTTGCCACGATCACCATTATACTGTGGGACCCCTCTCTGCACCATCTCTTTTCTCGTTCACTGTGTTTCTCTTCAAGGATAGAAAACTTAAGGAGCTTCTTTCTGAATAGTTTTTACCAGTGATATTGTGTTGTATATACAAGTATCAAAATGATCATGTTCCACTTGTTAGGTGCTGTTAGCAGTTGTTTTGTATGTTTGCCCTCCAAAATTTGTAAATAAAAGTGTGGTCCTGTGCTTTAGTGGTTGCAAAATCGAAGAAGCTACAAATGAGGATGAAGCAGAAGACAAGGTTGAAGGAATTCAAGCCATGGTTTGGTTAATAATGGGTCTAATATTTTCGAAAGCACTACCATATTCTAGATGAATGGTGTGATGCATGCGGTTTACAGTTTGTCCAAATTTTAGTCTAAAATGAACATCTGTTCTTCAATTGGTACTTAGGTTTTTTAGAGAAATCACTACCATGTCTCTACCTTTGTTGCCTTGAATCCATTGGCTGTTATTATCCATGCCTGAACAGTAAAAAATTTAGATATGACACCCCCTAAATCATAGGTGATCCCTTGTGCATGCCCCTTTCTCCTTCTTTAAACTTAAAATTCTATTTGGTTTGTTCGTGCATGCCCCTTTCTCCTTCTTTAAACTTAAAATTCTATTTTGTTTGTTCGTGCATGCCCCTTTAACCTTATCTCTTTAAATCAATTAACTAATTCATTAAACTGATATGTAACCTTTGATGCTAATTCATTTGTTATACAGAAGCATAGTATGGGTCAACTAATTGGCAAAGGACATGAGTGTAAAGGATTGTAATTGAGACCAAATCATCTTGTCATGCCTTGCCACTCCTACTAAACTTTTGCATGATTTCTTGGGTTATCCACATTTGTCAAAATTAAAGCAAATGGTTCTTGAACTTAGTTAAATTCAAGTTCTAGAGTGAGTCGTATCAACTTGGAAATTATGTTAGATCCTTTTTTCCCAAGTATTGAGATTAAAACTAGAGAGAAGTGGATCTGTATTAGACAAGTGAAGAGCTTATTTCACCCTTCTTTTTCATCCTTTATTTATTGGATTATGACAATGGAAGACAAATAAGACTAAAATGGAAAACACTCACACACAACTCATACCCAACTAATACACAACTCACACACAAGGTAATTATTCTAACACTCCCTCTCAAGTTGGAGCATAAACATTTAATGAACCAAGCTTGGAATAGATAAACTCAATCTGAGATCACTTTAGGAACTTGGTCAATACATATGTAAGTTGGTCATTTGATCCAACAAAATCAACTTGTCTTGAATGAGACAATAGAAGTGGGAACTTCGACTTAGAACAAGATGCACGTATGCTTCAGACAATTGAAAGAGAATGTTTATAAACCAAATTGGACTCACAAACTTGCGTAGCTTGTTAGGATATTTATCCTATTTTATCATCATTATATTGTGTCAAGGGTTATCCTATTTATCATGATTATAATGTGTCTAGGGTTACCTTATTTATCATGTACTCTTGTATCAATTTATTCTTATAAATAGAAGATTATGAGAGGGATCAATTAAGCCCTATAGAATTATTTTATAGTTCAATTCTCAAGTTGGTATCAGAACGGGTTGATCCCGCTTTGGTTTCTGTCTCGTAGCATCTGTCCGGCGCCACAGTCCGCTGTTGCCCACCACCGTCCATCGCTGCCTGCCGCCAATTAGAAAACATGTTAGACAATTGAGAGAGAATGTTTATAAACCAAATTGGACTCACGAACTTGCGTAGCCAAAGAAACTCCTCCTGAAATATATGACATGTCTTCAAGAGTGTGCATCAAACAAATGACAGTGGTTAGTGGATAGCGACAAATTGCAGGGACTGGATTGCTACCAAGTAAGGGCTAAAAGCGACAAATTACAGGGACTAAATCGCCATCAATAACGGATGGGGCCTGCAATGACTGAAAGCGATAAATTACAGGGACTAAATTGTCATCAGTAACTGATGAGGGCTTGTGATGGTTGAAACATACTCCTCCTCACTACGAACAATGGGAATGATGGCGTGCCGATGACAAACTGTGAAGGTGGAAGATCTGGTTCTTCAAAAGACTTCTCCACAAGAGATGCAAGGGTTCGAAAAAATTGGAGAGGCAATGAGAACCCATATGCAGGGAAGAAGAAGACTATGGTGCTGGTAGTGATGCTGTTATGAGTAACACACATGGCTACTGAGTGACAATAGAGACTTTGATTTGCATTGTACAATGTGACTGATTGACAAAATAATGAAGGATGTCCAAGACTTGATAGATTTCCCAAATTATTGGGAATTGACCCATTAAAGTAACTGAATGAAGAGTCCAATATTTTCAGAGAAAACAAACCAATACACATCTGAAAGGGGCTGGAGAGATTGTTGATTGAAATTCTGAATCTCACTAGAAACACACTCCCCTCACACCATGACCAACCTTCAACCCATGGTTTGGTGGTGAAATTCCTTGAGTAGCTGGAAACTGATACAAATAGTTGGTAACAAGATAAGACAAACCCTGAGCTACACCAATAGTTATTTTCAGTCGAGTGTCCCAAGGCAAAGGTTCTGTGTTATTATTTCTCCAACAATAGATGAGTCTCCAAGCTTCTCTTTGGCTTGAATTCATACACTAGGAGAAACTCCACATCATCATAGCAGTAACCCAAAAACTTCATTATGTTTGGGTGGGAAACTGTTACCAAACGTGATTTCTGACTGCCACTCCTGAAGGCCCTGCATACTTTCGGGATTCTTTATAGCTACCATGAACAAAGGGTCGAATCAGCTAGGACAGTTTTTGAGAAAACAGGTCTAAACAGTTTAGTCATAGTGAAGGTTCAAAAAAAAAAAGCATAAAGACCCAGTGGTTGTGCACAAGAAAATAGAAGATGAAAGCAAGTGGTGGTGGCAAAATCCAGAACACCACAAGGAACCATGGTTGGATTGTGCTGTGCCTTTGATTGAACGAAGGGTGGTACTTAAGTGGCGCAAAGTGGGTGATGAAGAATCAGCCCGTGGTTCCACAATTGCAAAACAAAAGCAAAACGAAATTGGGATTTTTCGATTTTAGGGTTTTGCAAAGAAATTGGGATTTCCCTATTGTTTGCCATGGTTGATGCATCCTAGGTCGTAAGGGGCTGGTGCAAGGACGAATTCGCGATTTGTGATGTTTCTGAAGTTCCTGCACTATTTTATTGTAATAAGAGGATTATTCTCTAGAATTTCCTACTATTTCTATAGTAAATTCCAATTCCTATAGGATTTTCTGCGAGTGTTTCTGTAACATCTTTGTTGGTATACTTTCATTAAGCGTAATGATATTTTTGGAATGTTTAGGATTTATGAGACTGTTCTTACTGATTATTTATGCTAAAAACTATGGGGTATTATGTTGTGTGCTGATATGCAGAGACTAGAAGCCTTTATTTTTTTATTCTTTCTTTGCTGTTGTTTAGTAACACACTTATCATGAGCACAACATATCTTGTTACAGGTCTACTCTTGCAGGTTATATACTTGGCATTGAAGATGGTGCAAAAAGTAGAAAACATATGGAAGACATTTTTTCTCCTGTCTTCTCAACATTACTTGATTCACTGTTATTGCGTTCTCAGGTTTGTTCCTGGCTATTTGCATGTTTTCAATACGGGCATGGATTAATTCAATGTTACTCTCTTTTCTGTTCTTGCTTTTGGGCTTGCAGGGTAGGGATGGATTCTATTTGCATTTCTAGCATGGGATTTTCTACTTTAAAAATTATCTTCAAACTGTCTCTTTTTTCAATTAGAAGAGAGTGAAGGAAATTCACCTAACATTGGTTGTGTTCTAATCTAAAGTCTATATTTTATGAAAGTTGGATCTCTGTCCCAGTTAAAAGATCAACGTACCACTTATGGAAACAAATATTTACTATAGTATTCCCCTTGTTTGTGAGCATAACCTATTAAAGTGTTTAAATTAATTGTTGATCTCTTCGCTAATTATCCTTTGTTAGCTTCCCTGTATTGATTGAGTCTTTTGAGTAAATTGCCTTTTCTTCTCCTCTGGGTGCTTAACAGGTGGATGATTGTACATACAATGATGACGGAAGAGTAGTTGATTTGCCTGATGGTCTTATCCATTTCAGGATGAACCTAGTAGAACTTTTGGTGGATATATGCCACCTGTTAGGATCTGCTACGTTTATGCAAAAGGTGCTTTGGAAAGTATGATTTCTTTTCTTTCTTTATTGACTTGGTTTCCTGGGCGTGGTTTTATGTCATAGGCTTATTGTTGGTATCAATTATCTAAATATACGATAACAATGATAATCACTAATTTTAAATTTGTATGATCATATTGGAAGATTGTGAATGGATACTATTTATAGTGATAGATACAAGTCATAAAATAAGATTTCATTTAAACTTTTGGTGTTTTTAAATTTGAAATTTTATATCATCAATGAACATTACTATTACTGAGAAATAAAAATGAAGATTTCATTCTAAAGAGTTTCTTTGCTGTTCTGAATTTTGTGTGTTTGATCATACTTGTTAACGCTTTATTTATAGTCATTTAAAGTATAATATAGCAAAGTTAGTAATGACTAATGTTGGAGAATATCCCTAATTATCAGCTGTACTACATATTTCCTTAATTGCTAAGACCAAATCATGTCTTTTAGTCCCCTCAAATTGGAGTGTATGTGTCATGAATCAAGCTTGTTACAAATGTGTTCAATATGAGGTCTTCATGCATTTAGTGAGCATGTCTGCGAGCTGGTCATTGCAGTTGACAAAGTTAGTGATGATTTCTTGAAAGAGTACCTTGTCTCAAAATGACAATAAATTTCAATGTTTAGTCCTCTCATGAAAGATTGGGCTTGATGTGTGAATGACAAGCTTCATTGTCATATATTACTTGAGTATCTTGTGTATATCCAAATATTAACTAATGGAGAAGTTTTCTAGCCATATCAGCATGCTTGGAACTTTTGCCATAGCTCAATGCTCAGGTTCAACATTGGATTTAGCAACTATTTTTCGCTTCTTGCTCCTCCAAGAAATGAAGTTCCCACCAATGGAACATAATATCTTGAACTAGATCTCCTATCTGATGGTGATCATACACTCGATCTATTTCAGAATGACAAACCAACTATGACTTGGTGCATTCTTTTTGTATCAAAGGATGCATACCACAACATTCCATTGACTATTACATGGGGTTCTTAGGATCTGGCTAACCATACTATTTGTCTATATATGAATATTGTCTCAAATATATTTTTCTTAAGTTGGTATTAAAGCATGTGAATCCTACTATACTTGTGATTGTGTTGCATGAGGAAGAATTGTTGTTTGGCCACTGGTTGCCATCTTCCATTGTTGTTCATCACATTTTGTTTTGGTGACAACTGGATCACAAACGTCCCTTGAAGGGACTACCAACCCCACTAGCCTTGTAGGTAGAAACTACCTCATGCTCCCCACACAACCTCTTTATCATACTTCTGAAGTGGGTGTTGCACATGGGTTTCCACACTACCATGGTTGGGTTCACAATCCTCTCAAAAAAAATATGCTCTTGATATTCTAGAAGAGACAAATATTATTGATTGTAAATTAGTAGATCGTCCTGTGGATCTAAATTAGAAATTAATGGCAAGACAGGTGAATATTATCTCTTTCAAAAGCAAGAAAAAAATAAAGTTGCCCGATCAACTGCTGAAGATAGGTCAATGACATCTCTCACTTCGAGCTTATATGAGTAAAATAGTGCCTCCAAGAATTAGATTTTTGTGAGATTCAACAAATGAAGATGTATTGTAACAGCCAAGTTGCTATTTCATTACTTCCAATCCCGTGTTCGAGGAGAGGACTAAACACATAGAAGTTGATTAGTTGATTGTCATTTCATTCAAGAAAAATTGATGTCCAAAGAAATTGTTACTAAGTTTTTTGGATCAAATGATCAACTTGGAGATGTTTTAACAAAATCCTAAGAGGAACTCAGATTGAATTTATATGTTTCGAACTTAGCGCATATAATTTGTATGCACCAACTTGAGGGGAGTGTTAGAATAAGTCATCTTAAATAGATAGTTTTGAGCAGCTTTTTGTGTGCATTGTGCTATATCTAGTTTATAAATATGATCTTTCATCTCTTCTCCTTCGTCTCATTCATTGTATCTGGAATCTCCAATGTCATTATAAATACGATTTCCAAAGACAAGGAAATTCACTATCTTAAATTCATTTTGTATTCTTTTGTATTTTTCTCAATTAGCTTAATGAAAAAAATTATGCTTGGGCAACATCTGGTGAACTTTGGTTTCTTCTCCAAGGTTTCATGATCAGTTGGAAATTGATGTTAGTGATATCTTATCTAAATATTGCCCAATGGTAAAAGTTAGACTCTGAACACAGTTTTATTTTGGGATCTGTGGACTGTAATATATGTGGATCTCTCAAAACTAGTGTTATAAGAAATCGGTGGCGATTTTGAAGCTTTTCGCCACCAGAAGGCGATGGTGATGTGGGGTTTCTCATGGCAGCCCATGGCGGCTGCTTTTTGTATAATGGGTCGCGAGTGCAAAATGACTTGGCGGAAAAGGTGGGGCAGCGACATGGAGAAGAAACAAGGACAAAGACATGGAGAAGAAACAAGGGCAGCGACATGCTGAGAAGAAACCCTTATTAGGAAACCAAAATAATATTCTTGAATAGAGAAATTAGCCTGACTATAATTGGCTATGTCCAATTCCAACTGAAAGTATTTGGCAAAATGTTCCTAATTGAAAACGAATTTGAGATCATTCCACATGTCTTTGGCAGTTGAAAATGAATGCAGGTTATTGACCATTAGAGGCTCAATGGGCCCCAAAAGCCAAGAAAGAACCTGAGCATCCTTCATCTCCCAAGTAGCCAACTCAGCCATGGTGGTGGGTTTAGAGGAGGACCCATCAACATGACCTCACATGCCTTCCCTTGCACGAACATCCTGAATTGAAACTCCCAATCAGTGCTTGTAAGGTGAGATTTGCACCCACTTATATATTCTAAATTGGCTTTATCTCTAGTCGATGTGGGACTTCCAACACACCCCTCACGTCGAGGTATATACATCTCGTTCGTGGAACAAGACATTAATGGGTGGTCCAATAGCGGCCCAATAGTAGGTGGAATGATATGCCTAACAAACATAAATTTCGCTAGGATAGACTCTAACCCGTGGCTCTGATACTATGTTAAGAAGTGGACTTTAAGCCTAACTTAACCTTACAAAACCGGCTTGTAAGGTGAGGTTTGCATCCATATATATACTCTAAATTGGCCTTATCTCTAGTCGATGTAGGACTTCCAACAAAAGCAGAACCAGGTTCCTATCTTCTGACTCATTCGTAGTTTAATACTTGTGCTTCCATGTTAGTAGTTATTGGAAATCCAACATTGACTTGAAATATGGTCAAGTTATAATAAGTAGGTGCAAACCCACCTCACTTTGTTAGTTTTATAGGGTTAAGTTAGCTTTAAAGTATATTTTATATGAGTAGTGTTAAAGTTTAATCATTGCCTATGTAATTTGGTGGAAAAAATTTGCAAATTACTAGAGAGTTGTTCATCTAAGTTTTCAAATGGAAAATAGTTTGTTACCTAGTTTCAGGCTATATTCTCAAACAACTATTGATTATGGTTATTATCACTGGTGCATCATGTCAATTTATTTAGTCACTAAACTCTCAATTCTCAATAATAATGTCTTTGTCTTTACAGCTCTTTATTGGTGGGTGGGCATCTCAAAATCTATCAATCCCTTGGAAGGAAGTGGAAAGCAAACTATTTGCTCTTAATGCTGTGAGTAGCACTTGCTGCATTTACCTGGGTTTCTTTATTGACCTCTTAACTACTTATCTGGCATGAAATAATGTGAAAGTGATAAATTCTGGATCTCATTGTTGACACTTTTCTTTCCTGGAAAATAACACTGTTTGTGGTCATATGTTGTTCTATACACATGTTATTTAAGGCAACACTTCCTTTACTCCAGGTGGCTGATGTAATCATACAGGATGGCCAAAGTTATGATTTCTCTGTAGTTATGCAGTTGGTGACCATGTTATCCATTAAACCTTCTGATGGCTTGAAGGGTTTCATTTGCATTGTGAGTTATATATGAACTCTTCCATTCTCTCTATTTGCGGCATTTATTTTTAAGCAGTATTCCTCTCTTTTCATGTTTGTTCAAAGGTGTTCTATTTATAGGTATACAGATCTCTGGCAGATGTTGTTGGTTCATATTCCAAGTGGATATCTGCTTTTAAGGAAAATTTTAGATCCTTGCTGTGAGTACACCACAAAACTTCATTTTTCCATGGTATTCATGATTAATGGGTTAAGTTTTTTTTTGTGTCAAACTAGATAACTAACTGCTGAAGGAAAATTTTCAGTATTCGGTATTCGCATATTCATGTGCTACAAACATTTCTACTTTCAGATTATTTCTTGCTATTGGGATTTCAGAATCTCTATCTTCAAATGCTTGTGCATCTGCCTTGCGAAAAGTCTGTGAAGATGCTTCTGTAGTAATTTATGAGCCTTCAAATTTAGAAATTTTAATGTGGATAGGAGAGGTATGTTACTCTGTCCTTGCAGAAGAGTAAATATATGGATGATGATACCGTGTTTTAACTTCAATGATGCATAGTTTGCATGAGTTTCTGTCAATATCCTTTTTTGTCTCTACAATTGTTACACTTCTGTTACCATATATGCATAATGTATGTGGCTAAAGATTCTCAGCATCTTGTTTTACATTAAATTAATGGATTTAGTTTTATACTATTTCTCTAACTTCCAAGATCAGTGCATAGAATCCTTTTCGTACTTGCTGAACTATGGATTCAACTATTGACATTCAAGTTATCTTGTTGCTGTAGGGTTTAGAGAAATGGAATTTGTCTTTGGAAGATGAGGAAGAAGTTATGCATGCAATAAGTCTGGTTCTTGGTTCTGTGTCCAATCGGGAACTAAAGAACAATTTATTGGCTAGATTGCTTTCATCTAGCTATGAAGCTATTGGGAAACTTGTGAGCTTTCCTTTTCCCATCTTGTCTGTTTATTGATTTTGATTGTGTGAAACCTACTTTTACCAGCACTATTGATAATTGTTTTCATAAAAAACATAATTATAAAGAAATAGCACTACCTTTTTTGTTCCAATCCTACTTTTGCTTTCGAAGACAACCATGACTTTCTTGCCTCTCTTTTAACAGCAGATTATCTGTTTCTTCTATGGCAGAAAACCAATTTTACTTTGGCCATGAAGTTGAAAAAATAAAGTTTGATAAAACAGAAAAATTTAAAAAAAAAATAGCTTTTATTGATATCAAAGTGATGAAGAGAAAATGTATGTTTATTATAGATGGAATAGTACAAGTGATTAAACTAATCAAGTCAGTTACAGCTAGCTGATAACACCCTACTATAGTTACTGGAAGAGTTTTATTTGATACAAAGGAGTTATACACTTACGCTCCAAAGCCAAATAGGAGCATTATGATACTTTCTCCAGCTGAACATTTAAATTGTCCATATAATATGTAAGTGTAAATAAAGCAAGGATGTTAGTTAACTTCTGTTCATTGTTAGCTGTCTATAAATAAGGTAGGTTGCTTCTATCATAGGGAGCAGAATTAAAACGGTATGTAAGATTGAAATGATAAGCAAGTGCTGTGCAGTTTCTTTGACCTCCTGTTTGTCTCTATTCTGTTCTTACCCTGTTTTTGCCCCATCCTTCTGTATCTTTCTCTTTCCCTGCAAAAGTTTTTGTCACCATAGGCACAAGTTGAAGAAATTGTACCTATTACAGTTCTGGGAATGAAATTTCTTGATGATCTGCTGTAACGGCTTTTTCCATTATAAAATTTCTTGATGGATTTTCTGTGTATGTGAACTTTGAATTTTTGGATATCATTTTGCATTTTCAGGTTGATCCCGAAATCAGCCTGTCTCTTAAACAGAACCCTGCTTCTTATACACAGGTTTTAAATGCTGCCTCTAGAGGGTTGCACAGGTATGCTTATGAATAGTGTGTCTAGAATTGTTAAACCCTTGAACCAGTTAAATTAATTTTACTAGATGACAGGTTGTTTTCAGGTTTTCTTACTCATGTTTTTGAAAAAAAATAAATTTGGACTTGTAAGCAAGTTTCTGGTGTAGAATTTGTATATCAAATCTTGTTCTCAATCAGTATTTATTCTTTTTAAATTTGTCTTTCATTTTTATGGATATCACTCCCTATCCCCTTGTACTTTTTAATTGTTTGTCTACATGATTAACTCTGTCCCTCACCCTCTGGTTGTGCGGTGATGATTTTCAACCTGTCAATAGAAACACTTCCAATTCTATGTTTCCAAATTCCAAGCTTTCAGCAAAAGCAGAAGAAGAAACATTATTTTCATTGACATCTTTTGTCTAGAGACTATCAATTTGTCAATCTTACAAGTCTTGCTTTTGCTCCACATTTTGCAAACAGAAGAGAGTTTTGCTTGCAAGATTGAGTTTCTTTAAATTTTTTTCCATAACTTGTTATACCTGTTCCATTGTCACTAATATTTGGTCTTTTTGTATTTGAAACTATAAAAATGTTGTGTTTGTTCTTTCTCTCATATATAATCCCTTAAATTCAGAATTGGAACTGTATTCAGTCATCTTTCCATATCCGTGGCAACTGAACCTGCTGCAGATGACTCAATACTTTCACTGCTAAGGGTTTTCTGGCCAATCTTGGAGAAAATTTTTGGCTCTGAGCATATGGAGAATGGAAATTTATCTGTAGCAGCTTGCCGAGCTCTTTCACTAGCTGTTCAATCTTCAGGTTTACCTACCTTTGACAGATATTTTAAGAGTTCAAGAGTTCCTCTTGTGATAAATATATTTATTCTTTTAAATGTTGTGCAGGTCAACATTTTGTGACATTACTGCCCAAGGTGATGGACTTGCTTTCAACAAATTTTGTTTTGTTCCAAAGTCATGAATGTTATATAAGAACTGGTATGGATTTTTTATGATATCTCTTTTTTCTTTAATAACCTATCTTGCCTGGACCAATATACTTTGTCATTTTCTACTGGTTGAAGCTTTTGTTAAATCTTTGATGGCTTTGGCAGAGTACTGTTTATGAATAATTTGTGAAAATAATTTTTTTAGCTGGTATTTACATTAAAGGCTTGTATCTTTGTGATTCTGAATCAAGAAAGCATGATTGGGATGCTGTAATCCTGTAACAATCTTATTGGTGTGTATTTCCATATTCTGATAATGTTGTGCGGCACCTTCTGGGTTGGTGCAGTGAGCCTTTACTAATTTGCTTATGCAAACAATATTTTCAGCTTCCATTGTCATTGAAGAATTTGGTCACCTAGAGGAGTATGGACCTTTATTTGTTACTTTGTTTGAAAGATTTACTCATGCAGCTTCTGTAATGGCCCTAACTTCCTCCTACATATGTGACCAAGAACCTGACTTAGTGGAGGCCTACACCAATTTTGCATCAACATTTATCCGATCCAGTAACAAGGTCTTCTTCATTCTGTTTGCTTGTTTTTTTTTTCTTTCGTGGAAGTAGGGGTCCAGAGTTTTCAATGAGGTTGAAGAAATTGTTTTGAATTGTTTTACTAATATTTTGGTTAGATTTAATTGCTGTTGTAAAAATGAACTCTCCATGTCCTTACCTGATAGAGGATGTATCACAGGATGCCCTATCAGCATGTGCTTCTCTTCTTGAAGTTTCTATCCAAAAGGCAGCTATATGTTGCACAGCCATGCACCGTGGTGCAGCGCTTGCTGCAATGTCATATTTATCTTGTAAGAAAAGTTTATATTGCTTTTTTGTTGTGATCTTGTTTATTTTAAATGTAAAACCATTTCTTCTGTGTAGGGGAAATGATACTAAAATTGAAGTATAAGAATGCAAGAAAATGAAAAATATCATGAAATGTCTATAAAAATCATGTAGCCAAACCAACTTTAGGAATAAATTGCAACATTTTAGTAAATTCTAGAACAGTGATTTTGATATTTATTTGACTTTATAGTTGCCTTCTTTTTATATGTTAATTTAAATTTTTTGATGTTTTATTTGTCTGTGTTATGAAGCTTGGTGTACTATTGACTAGATTTATTTGTCCATATATGGTTTAGTGTATGATGATGTCTCATTCCTTTTACTCAGTACTTTGTAGTTCATTGACTGTCATTTTCCTTACTCTTCAGGTTTTTTAGATGTGGGCCTTCTCTCTCTGTTAGAATGTATGAATTGTATTACTGAGGGATCATTCAACATCACAGCCATTCACGTTATATCTCACAGTGGTGAGGGGCTTGTATCTAATGTGGTTTATGCTTTACTGGGTGTGTCTGCAATGTCTCGGGTAAATTTCTAGACTATCCTTGTATGTGAATTTTTTTCATATTCTCAGGAAATATGGCAAAATCTTGAGAAATTGATGCTGGTAGGATGAAGTTTGGTGTCGCAAAAAGAAGAGTCTTTGTTGCCTGCACAAATTATTTTAGTTCTACCATTTTTGTGCAGGACCTTGGTCAACTATGGGCTAAACATCTGTTTTTTTTAAAGAAAAAAAACAAAATTTCTTGTGGTTTTTCTATGATTCACAAAAGCTGTAATAGGTTAAGCAAAGCTGTTTACATTTGAAAAATAGGTTTTCAGACCCCCATTCATCAGTCGCTTTAGTCAGGTTTTTATTCTGCAGTTCATCCCTCACTTGAAAATTGAAAATATAACTGACTTTTTCCTTGCAGTATTGGTGTCTTCGGATATTCGTAAATAACCTAAAAGTATCTGAAAGTTTTCTGATATTGGTTTCTCCTTTTCCCTCACCCTAACTTCATTTGTTTGTTTAATCCCTAATTGTTCTTTTAGCCTAATGCATGAAGGCTTTTAGCTTTGGTCGATGCATGGCTAAAAGAATTGTTTTTTACATGATAGGTTCATAAGTGCGCAACAATTTTGCAACAACTAGCAGCAATTTGCACACTATCTGAAAGAACAACATGGAAGGCTATACTTTGCTGGCAAACACTTCATGGCTGGCTGCAGTACGCGGTCTCTCTCTCTTCCATTCCTTTTTGTTTGCATGTTTAGTTATCATGTCACCTTTACGATTTGATAATTTGTTTGTTTTTCCTTATATAAAGAAACCAGTAGTTAATGTTTGATTTTCTTTTTAAATTTCTTCTTTTCACGAGCCTTATAAAAGCTTTATGTGATCATTGATTTCTTTTCTCCCTACATCATTTAGAACATTTTATATTTTGACTATGAATGGTTGGATCGAGCATATTGTCAATTTAAGTTCTTGTTGACTTCTTTTGATCTGACTTGAATTGGCTGTGAAATTCTCACGTGACGTATGGTCAAGATAACCGGGTGCATCAGGTTGTAGCCAGTTGATTTGGCTGCAAACAATAAGGTGTTTATGGATTATTTCATCCAAACTCTAGTTCATCAAACAAGCAATATAGCCTAGTAATGTTCAATTACGAGTTTAAGCAAATTCTTCTTTTTAAATGTATAATCTAAAAGTTAAGGATGAAGTTTGAATTTGGAAGAATGGGAGAATGTTCAAGCTCAATTACTTAACATGTTGGACTCTTGGACAATCTGGAAAAGTATGTGGTTAAGTGTTGTTTTGGAAGTATAGGTTAATGTAATTTGAAGGTGGGATTAATTAGATTAGTATATTGTACCAGTTATTTCTTAAGTGGTTTATTGTGGTATAAACCTGTTACTGTTAGGTTCCTAGGTAGAGGAACCCAAGCAAACTACTGTAAAACACCAAAACTCACTGAAAAGATATGGTATTATTGATTCTAGGCACCCAGAATAGGAAGAATGCCTCCAAGGGACAAAGTTCCCTTCACACAGGATGGTAATGGTCCTGTCAACAATTCTCTAAACATCCAAAAAACATCTCCTGCCTGCAAAGACCCCCCACTATATAAAGAAAGACTCACTCAACCTAACAACCCAACTAACAACTAATTTTGTAATATATTTTCACCTATCATACACAGTATATCGTTACTGTCTATTTTACCTTTGTAGTCTTATTAGTTTGTGACTTTCATTTCTTTTCAACAATTGCTTACTCGATTGACAATTTATGATTTCAGGTTCAGGCTCTTCCTGCTGAATACCTAAACCATGGAGAAGCAGAGGCCATAGTGCCACTTTGGTCAAAGGCACTTGCTGATGCAGCCTCTGATTATCTTGAGAGCAAGAATTCTGATGGATTAAAGAGCGATTTCGGACATATGCAAGGGAAGGGTGGCAGAGTTCTAAAGCGGCTGGTTCGGGAATTTGCTGATGCTCACCGAAATATTCCAAATTTAACTTGAGCACTGGATGAACATTTTTGTTTCGGATTTATCTGATGCGTTTCAGCATGCAGGTTTAAGAGTTGATGAGGCACCTTTGGTCTTCCCCAAATGGTAAGGGTACCTGTATTATTTTGTTGTAAATTGATGAGATATGTATAGATGCGCGTATGGTCAACTGTGGTGCCCTACCATCTAAAGTGCCTTCCCATATTCCATTACTATTTTTCTGTATTTTGTCCACTGTACAGTATATGCCCACAATTTTGGCCCTTAAGAATCAGGTTAGGATAGATGCCCCCTTTTTTCAAATTGTACAGGATATCCATTAAGGATCATCCGCATATGGAACTGCAGGTTTTTGAAGGAAAAAAAATTAATGACACTTATATTCTACAGTCATTTCATTGTACTATGAGGAAAACACTTCTTCATAGATATACATTTATATTCTTACAATTAGTATATGTATAAATTAATTTATGAAAGCTTTGTCATATATTTTCTTTAAACTATTGCTTTTTTATTTGCTAAAGTTGCTTTCTTAGTGTCTGGAAGTTCATAAATCTAATTACATGGTATTGCAATTAAAAAATCATAATTCCATGGTTCAAGACCCACTGTAATAAAGAACAATTTAAGCTTTTCATTTAACACTGTACAAGTAGCAAGCAACTCCCCACACTAGTTCTCACTTTTCATGGCCGCACTCAAAATCAACAAGCAATTAATTAGCCCTGTTATTAAATAAACATTATGAGGTCTAGAATTTGGGATTTAAAGTTCTTTGAGAAGACATTATGATATAGGGATTTATTTATGCTGAGAATTCATTAGCAAGCATGGCGGCGTGGTAATGAATATTGAAAATGAAGCATAGATTGATAGCTTTTGTACTAGCAATGGCATAATGGTGGGTGTAACTACGGATATTGACATAGATGATAGTTTCTTTTAAAATAAATGAACTATTTTATTAATAATAATTTCATTCTTAATATATAGTTTTATTTCCCTTACAATTGTATCTACTCATTCTTGAACTTCTCAGAAAAATCAATATATTAGAATTTCATAGAAAAACAAAATTGATCCTAGTAATGTAATAGAATCACCAGCTTAATTGCGTAACTAACAAATACTTTCAGTTTCTTAACTCTTAATAGGGATATTGAAAGGCATACAAATATGTAATTTTTTTTATTGAAGTATCGTTTTTTTTCTCACCTTATAATATTGTTATTTTTAATTTTTATTAACTTTGAAATATTTTCTAAAAATATTATTATTAAAGTTAATCTATAAGGAGTTTATAGTTCACTAAGAAGATTTCATCATTATGAACATCTCATGTTTTGACTCTCCACATTTCAATAAGAATATTTCATGCCTATTTAATGTAAGACTCAGTTAAATTTTTCGAGTCACCTTACCTTATATAATTCTTAATATAAGTTATATGTTATCTCGTCTACATCTAACATAAAGATGGATCCCTCCTCAATAGTGAGTCACCTCAAAATGCATATGGAGCATCTACTCCAAGAGAGTGGTGAATTGTCCATCAGAGTTTTGTTTGTACTTGTGTCATAGTAAGAGTAGCTTGATGTTAAGATCGCCATGAGAGCATTTAGGAGGATATTCTAATGTCTCAATTTGAAGGTTTCGAGAGACTAAAAATTGGATTTGCAGATTGTGGAGATTGTTGTATGGTTTTAAGCAATATCCAAGCTAACAATACAAGATATTCTTTGGGTTCATCATCTTTTGAGGGTATAATAAAAGTCCTTATGATTCTTGTTTATCGTTAAAAGGCGGAGGAAATTCCCAAGTTTATCTTTTGTAGTAAGTAGACAATATCATTATAGCGTCTATGAATAAGGAGGAGATTTAGAAGCTAAACTCACGGTTAAGAAGTAAATGCTAGATGAAGGAGTTGAGAGTCGTTGGCAAAATACGAGAATAGTGATTTGACAAGATGATGCTCAAAAGAAGCTCTTTAAGTATCAATGGGAATACATTTTAGAAGGTCCTAAAATGTTTTAGCATAAGTGGTGTCATCAATTATCTTATCTTGTAATGTAGGTTAATGTAGGTTAAGTGGATTTAGTCACAATCGAATCGTGATGACAACTAGTTATAGTGTTGTTTTATTAATAAGTGTTTGATCCAATCGCACTTTGTCTATTATTAAGTTTTTTATCCAAAAATTGGTATCAAGAATTGGTTCTTAAAAATTATTTAGGCTTTTTCTTTTTAAATGGCTAATGGAAAATAACCTTTTTTTGAAGATTTTTCATTAAGAGCTTACTAATGTTTTTCTAAACTTAACTATACTTTCTCAAAAGTAAATGAAAATTTTCATTGAATTAATTGATAGAGATATTTGAGATATCATAGTCAATGGATCTTATATTCCAAAACATATGGTGAATGATATAAATACAAATGTTATGTTCTAGAGTACTAATTATACCTATTTTATAAAGAAACTCTTTAAACCCAATATATTATATATATGAGTCTTTGACTGCAAATGCTTTGTTATAATTAATGGAAAAGTGTCTCTTGACAATTTTGATGCAAAAGAATTGTAGACATTTCTTATTTAGTAGAACTTATGTGTATAATAAAATATTGTTTCAATATTGAATATCTATCCATATTATATTTTATGAATCTTGAATAAAAAAAAGAAAAAGATTTATGATATGTAAGAATAACAAAAAAAGAAAAATACCTTATAAAAGGTATTTCAAAGCTTGATAACGAAGAAGAGTTTGAAAAAGATATTTCAGCTAAAGATACAAGTTATGGTGATATTATAAAGAAAGTGTTTAGGTGGGAAGTCAAAGATTAGTCTACTTTGTAGCGGTACAAAACTTTATCATAACCTTAAGAAAAATCGAGCTTGTACGATATGACGTAGCAGAAGGCTTAAAAAAATATTTCTAGAATGTTCTTCATCTCTCACAACATCTTTTTCTTTGAAGTAGTGATTCTGATCATATCTTTCTGTTTTAGTAAAATCTGCACATATATCAAGAATAAGATATACAGGTATTGAAACACTTTATTGTACATGTATTAAATATTGTAGAAAAAGTGATACCAATAATCTCAACCAAGAGGGAGGTGAATTGGTTTACCCTTTAAAAAATTGTTCTTTCAAAAGCTTTTCAAAATGTTTGAAGTTTTCTTGGAATGCAATCAAATAAGTATATGAACAATAATAAAAAATAAGGAATAGAAAGATCAACATAAAAATTTATACTGGTTTGGTCAAGCCTACAACATCTAGAGTTGAAGGAAACTACTATAATGATAGAGTTATACAAGCAAGAATACAGAGAACTCCCCTCTCAATATACTCTCCTTTCCCAACTTGATATACCTTATAGTACAATATGTGAATCACCTCACAATCTCAACCCAGAAAGCAATCCCAACTTTCTATAACCTTAGAACAATCTCAACTTTAATCACTAGAACACACACGTTCTCTTCCTAGCTCACAGCAATAGGGGAATACAATCCTCTTGATGGAGAACAAACACAAGTGCAGAAACGAATTCAACTATGAATTATAATGAAAATGAGTTCAATACATAAAACCAAAATAAAAACCTCATGGGAGCTCTCTTTAGAAGCTAAAACGAAAATTGAAGAATGAGAGAGGAAAACTAAGGGTGGTGGCTACTAGGCACTAAAACCTAGGTCAGCCACCCCCCCCCCCCTCGCCCCCTTTTTTGGGCCTATTCTCAAATGACAAAAAATTTCTATCCCAAAATACAATTCCTAAAATTGTCCTGAAAATAATAATGAAAATAATTAAGCTCAGATAATTCAAATTAATTAAAATAAGAATTATTGGTCAAATTAAACCTAAATAGAAAGACTGAGAAAATATTCGACAATTAAGCACAATTTACTAATTAAAATTGATACAGAAAGCTAAGTGAATAAGACAAAATAGTGACTCATCACATTTGTATAAAATATAACTTATTTTTATTAATATACAATATTTCAATAATTAACTTATACCTAAAATTGTATAAATTCTTGGGTCTTACAATTGGGGTGTTACATTGATAAAGAAGTCGTCGCATATCAACTTCAAGATATCCAACAACTAGGTTGAATATGAAGACATCATGACCAACCTTAATTTAGTAAGAGAAGTGGGAGAGAACTAATTCCTGACTAACAATAGGACACCTGACAAGGGACTATTTAGTCACTGACGCTTTATTGTTGTAATACTACTACTTGGTCAAAAACATGATTGATAGTTTAGCCGAGGTGAAGCTTGAGCATTTCTCTAGAGGAAATAACATGAGAGCCAATGTATTCTCCAAACTGGCGAGTATGAAGAAGAATGAGCGATATCACTTGCTTTTATAGCAAATATTGTCCTCACCATCCACGAATAGGATGGATGGATGTATGCTTATATACGAGGCTGAGTCAACCTAGATGGTATATTTTTCTGATACCTCAAGACGAAGGTCACCCTGAAGGATGAAGATAAAGATATGGTTAGAAAAGCTGCTCGCTATACATTGGTAGGTGGCGAGTTGTATAAAAGAGATTGCAACCGACTTGTATTGAAATGTGTTACCATAGACCAAGTTGACTACACCATATGTGAGTTGCGTGAGGGCCTTTGCAAGTACCATTTTGGTGCAAGGACACAAGTAACACGAGTCCTACAAGTCGATTACTTAAATTAATAAGTGTTACCCTACCAAAAGCATGACAACGTTATAAATAGCAAGTAGAAGAAGTTGCATCATATCTACTTCCTATAACATTTTACAAAGTGGAGGATGGACATTCTTGACCCTTTGTTTGCAACAAAAACCAAGTTAAATTCTTCCTAACTGACATTAACTATTTTATTAAATGAATTGAAATTGAGTCCTTCATTATTGTTTAGAAAGAAAATTTATGTTTCTTAATCTTATTAACCTTATTAACATTATTATCTACTAATTTATCAATTACCATTATTAAAAAAAATTCTATTAATTTTAAACATCATAAAATAAATTGAAGTTATAAATTTTTTCTAATTATTCAAAATCATTATGTGAGTTATTTGATTTATTAAATGTTTACTTTGTAATATTAAATAATTGTATCTCCTGTAACTATATTTATTTATTGTATGAAATTTACAAAAATTAGAAGTTTATTCAATAATCAATCAATGAGTCTATCAATCGAATTCCTATGAATAAAAATATGTTTAACAACAAAATATTTAACAAATTATTTTAATTAACTATTACCTTTATAATGTTTAAACTATCTCTTTTGTTTACAATCATAATTTCATTAAAACAATAATTGAAATCATATAATTAACTTTAGCAAAAATATACATATTTGCTTAACAGTTAATATCTTAAATAATTTATAAAATAATAATTTTCACGTATATTTTTTTTATTTAAGTCGTGTCTTCCATTTGAGGAATGTTAGTTATATTTTTCTATATTATTTAAGTCGTGTCTTATGATTTGCTGAAATCTATTATTTAAAAAACAACAATTTAGATTTCGATTGATTGCTTATAAGAGAATAATTAAATGAGAAAAACTCATCAAAATTATGTTTTCTCTTTCCTCATTTTTAAGAAAATAAATCACTATTTTTAAAAATATAAAAGAATTTAGTTACTTTTACTTGCTTTTTTTTTTCTAAAATACCTTAACTTTAATTAATGTTTGACATTTAGTGTTACTTTAATTATATTTTTACAAAAATATTTTAAAAATAAGATCAAAATATTAATGAAATTTATTGTAACTAACTAATTAATTAAATTTTTTTGTGAAGTTCATTTTTCTGTAAATTAACGGAAATGAATGTAGTAATTTTTAATAAATTTTAATTTATCATAAAAAAATATTAGAAAGTGAGCCTTGATGAGTTTCATTTCTTCTTCACGTTCATTTAAACCCATGCAAGCCTTTCCACAATAGATGTTTTTTACAATAGTTATTACATTAATTACATCTTATGAATAATTAATAGATGTTTAGGAAAAGAAATTAACAAATTCACGTCAACACAACAGAACAATTTAGCTTAATGTAAGAAAAGAACGATCAATAAGATAAAACAAAGCAGAGAAGATTAGTTTTAATAATCCATAAAAAATTCTCCTTCTTCTCTTCATCGTTTCTGCTCCAGAAGCGCACACCAAAACCCTAGCCGGAGAGATTCTCATTTCTCACCCAAACATACACAAAGGTGAGTACATACACATCACTTCCATTTTTTTTCCTAGATTTGCTCCAATCACAACTTGGACCTTCTGCTCGTCAACTTTTTTCTATTTATTTATGGTTTTTCAGAAGCAAGTTTTCTTATTTGGTTTGATTTGTTTCTGGGTACTGTTGATAGCAGGATATCCATCTGGGGTTGCAGTATGACTTTAAATTCCCAGGCTTTGACTTGAAAATTGGACCCTTTAAAAAATATATTTTATTTTTATTTTGTTAATACAGATAATGAAAATACTGAAGTTGACTCTAACTAAGTTTGGGTCTTTTGAACGAAAATGGAGAAGGAAGTGTGAAAATATGAACTTTGGTTGACTAATAGGTTTCAGGCTTTAAAACCAATACTAATGGAATTCCTTTGTTTGCAGTTAACTTTTTTTTTTTTGCAGAAGTGGCAATCTTACGGATTTCTGTTTGTGTAATAATTATTTTTATTTATTTTGGATTCAATTTTTTCACCTGTCAACGGTATCCTGATACAGTTCTAATCATAGTTTTTGTTACTCGTGGGACCACTGTTCCTCTGTAACTTTGCTTTACTTTACCAATTATGAAATCATGGTAGCTTGCAGGTATTAAAGTAATGTTCAGTTGTTGTGGTGGTTGTTTACTGTAAGTGGTTGTTTACTGTAATGAACTTATGTAATTATTCTTCAAGCTATGATATCATTTATAAATTATTTTGAGCACCTTGTGCCTAGAGTTCTGTTGGATCTTGGGTTAGGCACTGCTGTTCTCACGTGCTTCACTGCTAATGCTTATTTGGGTCTACAATCATTTAAGAAGATCCTTTATCAATTTACTGGTGTTTGATTCTGTCAGCATCCACTAAGCATGCATACGTATCAGATATAAATAATATTCCTTCTTAATTATGTTAATATTGTTCAATAATACAAGTAAATATACTAATTTATTTGTGATTTTGGAAGTGTTTTTGTGTGATGGTTATATGATTGTCACCTTCCATTTGGTTACAGTTTTAGGCTATTCTTTCTATTATTGCCTACAATGGCTGATGGTCATGAATCAGACAAGAATATTGAGATATGGAAGATCAAGAAATTGATCAAAGCATTGGAATCTGCAAGAGGAAATGGTACAAGCATGATTTCTCTGATTATGCCTCCTCGTGATCAAATTTCTCGTGTCACTAAGATGTTGGGAGATGAATATGGAACTGCTTCAAATATCAAAAGTAGGGTGAACCGGCAGTCAGTGTTGGCTGCCATTACTTCTGCTCAACAGAGGTTGAAACTGTATAATAAGGTTCCTCCCAATGGTTTGGTCCTGTATACTGGCACCATTGTCACAGACGATGGCAAGGAAAAAAAGGTGACATTTGATTTTGAACCTTTCAAGCCTATAAATGCGTCACTTTACCTCTGTGACAACAAGTTTCACACAGAAGCTCTTAATGAACTTTTAGAATCTGATGACAAGTTTGGTTTTATTATTATGGATGGAAATGGAACCCTTTTTGGGACTCTAAGTGGAAATACACGTGAAGTGCTTCATAAATTTACTGTTGATCTACCAAAGAAACACGGTAGAGGAGGGCAATCTGCTTTGCGTTTTGCTCGTCTTCGCATGGAAAAGAGACACAATTATGTCAGGAAGACTGCAGAACTTGCTACTCAGTTTTTCATCAATCCTGCTACTAGTCAACCCAATGTTTCTGGACTTATACTTGCTGGTTCAGCTGACTTCAAGACAGAGCTTAGCCAGTCAGATATGTTTGATCCTCGATTGCAAGCCAAAATATTGAATGTGGTTGATGTTTCCTATGGTGGAGAAAATGGCTTTAACCAAGCTATTGAGTTATCTGCAGAACTGTTATCTAATGTGAAATTCATTCAAGAAAAACGATTGATAGGAAAATACTTCGAGGAAATCAGCCAGGATACTGGGAAATACGTGTTTGGGGTTGATGACACATTGAAGGCTCTGGAGATGGGTGCTGTGGAAATACTTATTGTGTGGGAAAATTTGGATATTAACAGATATGTACAAAAAGATAGTTCTACTGGTGAGATTCTCATAAAGCACTTCAACAAGGAGCAAGAGGCTAATCAGAGCAATTTCAGAGATCCTGTCACCTCTGCAGAGTTAGAAGTTCAGGAGAAGATGCCGTTGCTTGAGTGGTTTGCGAATGAGTACAAAAAATTTGGATGCTCACTGGAATTTGTGACCAACAAATCCCAAGAGGGATCACAGTTTTGCAGAGGATTTGGTGGTATTGGTGGTATCCTACGCTACCAGCTTGACATCAGATCGTTTGATGAGTTATCTGATGATGGAGAAGTGAGCCAGGATTCTGAATAAGCATCTGTTATACAGTATGTAGTGCTTTCATCAGATTTTCCAATAATAGAATGAAGCACTATAGCCTCCGCTTCAAAAATTCCTGGATATTTACTTGGATTTTATGATACTAAAACTTGTCCTTTGTTGTTACATGCATCATATATGTTTCATTAACTTCCTTTGGTTAATTATTTTATGTTCATTTGGAAATCATTATTCAATTCAAAGATATGAATGTTTCAATGAGTTGTCCTGTCTTTAGGGTGGAGGCATCTACATTTAGTGTAGTTCTTGGTTATGTTAAGTGTAGACAACCCTGCACAAGAAATTGTAGAATTTAAGATAGATGAAACATACTTGCATAAATGGTCTGGAACCTAATTTTGTCCGATTGAGCGGATGGTTGTGCTAGCTCCTTCTTCTTTCTAACCTCTTGCCTCTGAGTTGGTGGAGTAGTAGAAGATGATTCTTACGGTGTGGATTCTGAAGTTGATTGAGTGGTGAATGCAGGGACGGGTGTAGTTTTGCCAATTGATGATGCTACATGGCTTGACCTCAATATTCTCCTTCCTCTAACAGGTGCCAAATGTTTCGCCCTTCTTCACAATTGAGTTATTGGAGGACTGCTTGAAGAGCTATCAGATAGCTCTTCCACTTGCTCAATTTCTTTCGGTTTCGATGAAGCAGCTACTCCTTTTCCTTCTTTGCAGAAGATATATCATACACAACTTTTCTTTTTGGTGCCATTCTACATCAACAATGAACTAGAAATTAATTTCCTCCATGTAACAATCAATCAAGCACACAAACTCAGATTTTCGCATGCAACTGCATTTACATCATTAATTTTCAATTTTAGCAAACAAATTATTCTCTATCAGTTAATTCATCATGTAACAATAAATTTCTATGATCTAAACAGCAAAACATTCATCTGATTGTCTTTTCTCAAAGTTAGATCATCAAAACCTTCGAAACATTCCTTGATTTAAACATGCAAGAACAAAGTTAAGGTTTTTACGTCAAAATAGCAAGATCGGTTATTTCTCACACTCGAAATTAATGAAGGTAGCATTCAAAATCACTTATTCAATCACAACAATCTCGCAATTAAACAAAGATTCACCAAAAGAGATTATTAAGCCGTAAATGTGACTTGAGCAAACCCTAATAAGTGAAAAAAAAGTCGAAAAAAAATGAATGAACAAGTTGATGTTACTTACTCGTGATTGCAAAGAAAGAGAAAGTGCTTGAGAATGAAAATGGAAGGTTTGAAGGTTTATGATTCAAGGATTAGAAATTATGGAATTTATAGTGTATTGAGAGTGATGGCTGTGGCAAAGAAGGTAATGGGTTTTAAATAGGTGAGAAATATAAGGGTTAACTTATAAAGTTTCAAATTTTTAAAACCTACTGTTTCTTACTCGCGAATGGCGGCTTGAGTACCAATTTTATCGCTTGAGCCGTAGGCTCTTTGACAGATTTTTTAAACGCGTTCTAGTTCAAGTTTTAATGAAACTTTTCAGAATTCTATTCTTTTAATGTCCACCATAATTTTCTTATAATAAAATCATGAAATGAAAACAACAATTAAACGTTTAATTATGATATTCTAACTAATGCAAACATTAAAACAATTAAATCAAAGAGCAATAAATATCAAAGATAGTAAAAGTAATAAAATATCCAAGTTATAGACTTTAAATGCCTTTAAGTTTCAAAATATCCAAGAATAATCCTTTGTCACTTTTGGAATCAAATTTCTCTAAATTATTTTTGGTATTTAGCATGGAACATTCACAACTAAAAGGATGAAAATAAGATATGTTAGGTTTTCTATTTTTCCATAATTCATATGGCGTCTTGCATAAGATAGGTCTAATATAAACTCTATTCTAAATGTAACAAGCCGTATTAATTGCTTCAGCCCAAAAGTGCTTAAGAGAGTTAAAATCATTTAACATAGATCTGGCCATTTCTTGTAAAGATATGTTGTTTCTCTCAACGACTCTGTTTTGTTGCGATGTCCTTGAAGTTGAAAAGTTATGTTTAATGCCATAGTTTTGACAAAATTTTTGAAATTGTTTATTTTAAAATTCTCTTCCATTATCACTTTTGATTGAAATAATCTTACAATCTTTTTAATTTTCAATCCTTTTACAATGTTTATAAAAGGCCTCAAATGCTTCATCCTTAAGGACTAAGAGTAGAACCCATGATCATCTAGAAAAGTTATCTACTACTACTTTATAACGTTTACTACTCATAGATGTTGTCCTTATAGGTCCAAATAAATCTATATGCAATAGCTCAAGAGGTCTTTCTGTAGAAACAATGTTTTCACTTTTAAAAGACTCTTTGACATGTCTACCTCCGTGCAAGTTTTACAAAAGATGGTATCTTTGAATGATACTTTGGGTAATCCTCTCACGAGGTCATGGCATTGTAGTTCTAAGATTAATCTCATACTTGCATGTCCACATTTCTTATTCCATAAGATTGCATTCTCTTTTATTGACATCAGGCATGAGACACTTTGAGCATGTAGTTCATCCTAGATTTATCTTGTAAAAGATTCCTTGTCTATTTACAATAAATATTAATAAACCCTTATTGTTTAGGACTTTACATTGGTCATTTTCAAAGGTAACATTGTATTCGCTGTCACACAATTGACTTATGCTCAGCAGATTATATTTTAGGCCATCTATAAATAAAACATTATCAATAGAAGGGGAGGTGTTCATACCTATCTCTCCAATGCCTATTATTTTACCTTGTTGATTTTCACTAAATGTGATTGTTCCTCCCTTCTTGCTCCTGAGGTCCTGGAACATAGACCTTTGACCTGTCATACGTCATGAGCATCCACTGTCCAGGTACCATGAATGAGGTCTCTTTGCTGTCATCAAGAAAATATGCAAAAGAGATGATTTTGTCTTTTGGTACCCATATTGCTTTGGGTCCTACTTTGTTAGTCTTATTCATTTTTCTTCTTCCAAGAATTAGAGCATTGTTATAAGTTTCCTCTTTAGGTTTAGTAAAATAATCAGTCTTAACCTTGAATTCACTATAGGTGTTGTTGCCATTAAATTCTAAGTCACATTTGTCAAACGGATGTCTACATCATTTCCTTTTACTAGAAATCCTAATCGTTCATTTCCTTCAAATATTCAGCACCTTATGAAAAATGTCATTTTCATGTTTGAGGAGCTCGATACGCCTAGCTTCTCCAGCAATAATTATATTCTCCACAAGCTTTTCATTTTTAAAATAAGCTTTTCATTTTCTCTTTTTAGAACATTTAGTTGCCCTTCTAGGTGGATAATTTATTTTTGAAAATTCTTAACATCATCATCAAACAATGTTAGTTTACTTTTTAAAACTTCATTTTCTTTTGAAATCTTTTTTTTATGAACGGAAAAGCTTCTGACAATTTGGAAGAATTTGAAAATAACACGTGATAAGCTTCAATAACATAGTGTAGGTCAATGAAATCTACCTCATTGTCAAAGTAGTTTGACGAGCATTATTCATCATCTACCATGAGACATAGATTGGCTTCCTCGTCTTCTTCATCTGATTCTGAGAAGTCTAGATCCTCACAAGTACCCATCAGCTCCTTTTTCTTTCCTTGTTTAGAAAAATCAGGTTTCCTTTTATTCTTCTCAAGATTAGGAGACTCAGATTTGAAGTGACTTGATTTCTTACATTCATAGCATACGAGAGGACTTTCTTTTCGTTGATCATTTATGGTAGTTGATCCAGGGCATCCTTTTTTCTTTCTTCTACACATTGAGTAGATCTTCCTAGAGATTAACGATAGTTCATCTTCTTCTCCTTCTTCCAAGGAGTCTTCTTCATTAGTTGACTCTTTTGAAAATTCTTCTACTTTCACGACTTTTGTGGAAGTCCTTCTGACAGGCTTCTAAGCTTTCAACATTATGTTCTTTTCTTTATTTATGATTCTATCTTGTTGAAACTCATATTCATGTGCTTTTAAGATTCCAACAAGCACCTTTAAGCTCATGCTATCAAGATTCTTTGAGGTTTTTAGGACGATGACTTGTGGTCTCCATTAAGCGGGAAGACTATGAAAAATTTTGTCAATATTATCAAAATTATCATAAGTCTTACTTACCCAACGATCTTAAATCATTTAAGATTGTTTGAAACTAATTGAACTTGGCTTGGATGTTTTCGTTGTCTACATGCTGAATAACTTGTAATCACACATTAACAGACTCAACTTATTTCTTTTGACTTCATTTGAGCCTTCATATGTGACAGCTAGAGCATCCCTCATCTCCTTTGCTCCTTTAAATGCATATACTTTCCTATATTCTTCTTCAGACAAAGTGCACATTAGCAAATTTTGAGTTTTAGAGTTAAGGAGATACATGTGTTTTTTCTCATCAAACCACAAGCTTTTCTATAAGGCTCTCCTTTATTATTAAAAGGTATATAGTTACCATTCTTAACCACATCACACATGTCGATGTATTCAAAGAATGCAATAATTATTTGCTTCCAATAGTCAAACCTTCCCCCTTGAATAGAGGAGACATGTTGACAGCATATCCTTAATTTTCCATTGTCCATTAGGATTGTTTCCTGAAGTTATGTTAGGAACTCACTAGTGAGGTAAGTTTTGATGCCAACTGAAATCACAGGAAAAAACACTAAAGGGGAGGTGAATATTGTTTTTGAAATTATTTTCACAAAGCAGTGTCTAATGACTTGTAAAGAAAATGTATATGAATTGTAAGATATTTAGATGCTGATTTTTATGAGATAAGTAAATGGAAAATGTTTTGAATGGCAAAACAACAAACCACTAATTTTTATACTAGTCCACTCAACACGAGTTACATCTAGTTCTTTTTTAAGAACTCTTAAAGGGTTCAACTGATCTTTTCATATTCACGAGTTTTGTCTCTCTAAGATCTCAGTGAGTATTCTCACCACTCTTGGTTTACAACAAGTATTCTAATCACTCATGGTTTTCTAATCAACATGACTAAACCAAGTTTAACCACTCCTAATTTACAATAAATATTCTTACTAATTTTGGTTTCATCCTAGATGTCAGGCCTCGTTAAACACACCCAAACCCCTCCTGTCAAACTCATTAAAAACGCACCTAAAACCCTCTGCGTGGACGCCAGGTGTCAATCACCGAAGATTAGAAAATCAGATAGTGGAAGACAGGTGTCGGCAGGAGAGCGGACGCTCGTTTGGACGTGGGAAGAAAATGATTGTTTCTAAAACTTCCGTCCCACTCTCCTCTGCATGCACCCTCCTTCCCAAACTCTGAACTTTTCATTTTCTCCTCCTTCTCACTAGAAACTCTATCCTCTCTCTAAGAAAACTCACCCTTTCTCTTCTCCGATCATTATTCAGAGACCGTAGAAGCGTTCCCGGCGTCGTAAGCTTCATTCTGAATCGAACAATTCCGAGTTCTGAAACTAGTAAGTTTCCTTCTCCTTAGCCGTTCGTTCTTCTGTTACATGCAAACCAAGTTCTGGTTGCATGCGGGCGTGTAATCTAAGATATTTTCGGTTTCATATTGTGTGGTTTAGTTTGAAGAGTTATTGATCGTTGAGGGTAGAAAGATTGTAGTCGGACGAACCAAAACCTACCCTTAGGACGTTCAATCACGTATCCAGGTAAGGGAAGCTTATTTAATTTAATATGTATGATTGTTGTACTGTATGAACGTACGTTATTGGAATGAATGAATATAATGCATGATGGTTGAGATGTTTGAAGTATATGAATGTAAATATGAGTAATTGTTTGGAGTATGATTTATTAACATGATATAGGTTTTACGAAGTATGTCAATTGATGTTTTATGTGAAGTTATAAGGTTCAAAAATGATGTATTGAAAAATGAGTTAAATATCAATGAGATCTTAATATGAAATTTTTACTATGATAGAGTACGTTCGTTACTGAACGGTCATTGACCGTTCGGTTTTCTGGTGAACATAGTTAAAATGAGATTCTTTCATTTGGAGAGAATCCTAGGGTAGGACGAGTGCCCTCGTGTGGTAATACTATGATTGAGCGTTCGACCAAGCATAGTTGTGCCTGAGTCTACTGTGATAAACTCAAAATATATATTTATGTAATTGTATATTACTGTTGTTCGTAAACACCACTTCAATAGTACCTTAATATATCTATCAAGCCTTTTTTTAGAAGTTATTAGTGCTCGGTCTTACACCTAGCGCTCATGCTGAGTAGTGCTCGGTCTTATACCAAGCGCTCGTACTCATTTATTTTAAAATCAATCTTGGTGAAATAGCGTTCGTCCAACTTCAGTAGAATTTTCCTTTTACCATGTTCGGTCATTTACTGGCATTGGATTTCTGTATGTGAATTACTCTAAATATGATTCGTTAACGTCTTGACGTGTCTACATTCATTGGATTCGGCCTAGAGCCTCAATACTCGATTTTATTCTTTGAGTATTGGTTTGAACTCAAGAGAGTCAGTTCATTCAACTGATTTACGTAGTGAATAACGTTTGTCATATAAAATATGATAGTACTCGGTTTATTTCTAAACTTAATCGTAATTCTCTCGGTCTTATTCTGATATGGAACGGGCGACTTCTTGGTCTCGCCCACAGTGTTCATCCTCGTTCTTAGTGAGGACTGAACGTTCGGTATTTGATGGTCTTAACATTGAGGATAAAGATGAAAGTAGAATGATGGATAATAAATGATGAAGAGTATATGAGATGGAGGAAACGTTGTGATTTTTGAACGAGCGTTCCGGGGAGGAACGACTCATGGATGACTATTGAAATTGTAAAGTATGAATGTGGTAATGCTTAGCTGGTGGTTCATCCTGATGTTCCGTGAGTACTCGTCCTCACGTAGAGGATGGTAGGCCATGTGTGGGAACGGCAGGAGGTCCTAGTCCTTAGGGGTACTTTGGACGGAACGGACTAACCTCGGGTGGCAGCTGATGAGAGTATTCCAGTTACTACATCACCCGGGTGCACGAACG
This sequence comes from Vigna umbellata, assembly GCF_029865625.1. Classification (NCBI taxonomy): domain Eukaryota; kingdom Viridiplantae; phylum Streptophyta; class Magnoliopsida; order Fabales; family Fabaceae; genus Vigna; species Vigna umbellata. Next base: position 17,550,321 of record NC_142169.1, on the reverse strand, counting down.
TCGTAGCTACACAGAATTCATACAGTCCGGACAGTCAGTCTAGTAGTAGGCCTTGTTTGAATCGTATGTTGAAATGCACTTGATGTGTGTGAATATGAGAAATGTATGTTATTGCTTGAATTAAATTACATAAGCTTACCCTGTGTTTTATTGTGTTGTCTCGTCCTTGTACGTCCGTCTTGTCATTGCAATGATCATCCGTGTGGATGTGAGCAGATGGAGACGCGCTGTTGGAGGATGCGCTGGAAGAGGAAAATTTGATAGAAGTGGAAGTGAATGTCGAGCCATAGGAGCGTTCGGCTAGTTTATAGTAGTTTTTGATGTGAGGTGATCGTTCGGTCACCTCCTCTCTTTTATTTCTATGTGACCGTACAGTATTTGATTTTTTGTAAATCGTTCGGTCATGTTTCCTTTCACCTAGAACAGATTAAGTTTGTAACTTATGTAAGGCTGTTTGGCCGTAACCCTTCGTTGTTTAGTTAAGACTGGACTGATATATTATTAACTGTAATTAATTCTATTATATAGTTTTATTACTGTATTTTTGGGATGTTACACTAGACAACACGTCTAAACAAGTATTTTAATTTTCTTGAGCATTTATAACCCAAACAATATTAAAATTATATATACAAGTGATAACTCTCCATAAGAGGATATAGAAAATATAAAGTATTATATGTTTGCTAAGACATATTTTATATATATATATATATATATATATATATATATATATATTCTAAATTTATTATTATTTAATAATTAACATTTTGTTCACTAATAATTTTATATTTTTTATTATCTTAATTTTTTTAAAATATTTAAGTAAATTTCAATAACAATAATTAATAAGTAAAAAGTATTTATAGATTATATATTATAATTCTTATACTCACTTCTAATTAAATATTCTTATCCGTTATAACAAATATCCATCAGTAAGTAAATAAAATTACTTTTGCATCCCTAAGCATGCCATATAAGTATCAATATACATTAATACAATCAACATAGATTAATATACTTTATAAAATCATGTGCCACATTTCGATTTAGAATTTTCCAGCATGAAGAAAACATACAAGCTGCACGAAAAACTACATCCCAAAAAATATCCCTGCACAACAAGATATTTCCAGCACTGGCTAAAACAAATACATGCGTCAATTTTTACCAGTTTTCCAGAAATAAAGAAAAAAATGCATCAAGTTTTCAGAGACATGCATCCAAAATCCAGTGGCCGAAACAATATATAATATAATGCACCGCATGAGCAAAAAGAGGCATCGCAGCAGCACTGCATAAACCAAAGAAAATATGACAGCAACAAAGCAATAAGGTAGGACACTACAACATACACCGCATGTTAAAAGCTTAGTAATTGAAAGAAGCAAAGCTGCACCGCAAATTGAAAGAGAATCAGAGAAAAACTGCACTGAACTGTATTCATGCTCTAGAATTACACCTATATCTTGCACCACATGGCCAAAAGCAAAAAAATGGAAGAGATCAAAGAAAAAGTTTGCATCACATAGTAAAGGTATGGTTTAATAAACAAAGGAAAAAAAAAAACACAGCCACATGGGCATGGCATGGTCAAGAAAATCTGCACCGTAAATAATGAAAAAGTTAAGGAGCTCTAATCATGTCACACTTCACTTCTGAAAAATATGTAATTTCTTATTATAGTTAACTTAATTATCATTCAACACACTATTCCATAACTATATTTTTTTTCCTGGTTTTACAGGTGTAGTTCCATTGTTGGCACCTGCCATCGTTGTCGACACAATAATCAAGTCCTCCTTCATCAACTTCACAGTGACAGAAAAGAGTTTCTTTTAATACTTCAGCAGTGGCTCTTTGTCAGAAACAATAGTCAGAGAGTTCATTTGAATGGGTCGAGCTCCATTCTATAGCTAGCAAGCAACATTGTTCTAAATTGAGCAATCTATAAAAGTTTTATACAGAAATGACCAAATTGAAAACACGTTTCAACAAACACCTCCCTTTTTCGAATTACATAATCCATAAACGTTGTGAATTGAGAAATCTGAGAGGTTTTCGGATTAAGCCCTCCAAAAGGTAAAAAAAAGAAAAATAAATACACCTGCAATAGTGAGGTGGTTTCAGAGAAAGATGAAAAATTTGATGGAGAAGTTGCACAACTCAATAAGGCTCAGCAACAGCAGAGAAGTGACAACCAGCAGAAAACGTAGGAGGAAGAATTAGGGTTTGAGATTAAGTTATAAATTACCCTTTTTGCTATTAGTATAGGGTTTAGCAGTAGTTATGAGGGTGCAGGAAGTTATACGTAAGGTGGTTTGACTATCTCCATCATTTGTTGAATCGAAGTAAAGTTGGTGAGTATAACATGCTTAACGGGTTCAAGAGTAGGATTACAAAATTCGATTACTCATCCCCCACGATTAACTAATTTAATATTTACTTTATGGAAAAAAAAATGCAGGTTGGAACTGTTTATTTTATATAAATAGAGAGAAGAGAATTTTAAGAAAATAAATATGGATGATTTATTTATTATTTCACAAGCACTAACAGTTCCCATAAAAATACACATACACAGCAAAATTTGTCCTTTACTATTCCCACCTGGCTAGGGTACCTTTCCGATAAGCACTAGTAACTCACCCTCTAACACTTATTTCAAATACACACTCTGCTATTGTTAAAAATTTATTGGAAGGTACAAAATCTTGTCAAGTTTATTAAATAAAGTGGCAACTCGTGGAGTTCTGATTTCCAATAAATTTTAGTTAATCATAAAGGGTGCGCAACGGTGTGATACTAGCATTTCTCATACCTATAATAATACAAAGTTTTTGGCTTTAAGAATCAGCAATTTCTATAAGTTGATTGACCACGTTTGGATCTGCAAGGGTACTTGTATCTCCAAGTTCATCCAACTGCCTGGAAGCAATTTTTCTCAGAATTCTTCGCATTATCTTTCCACTCCTTGTTTTTGGGAGGCCAGGTGCCCAATGGATTTTGTCAGGTGCTGCAAAGGCTCCTATCTGAAATGTCAAAGAAAAGAATGTGATCATTCATTTGTAAATATTCATACAAATTGACCTGTAAATGTAAGAATTCATGGTTGACCTATCATGTCAGCCTGATTAAATATAGAGAGGTTAAAATTAACTGAGATTCAGTTCAGGCACTGCAAAATAGTATTCTACGTGTAAAGCTGCATGATGATTATTGGTGCTGATAAATTGTAACGTAGAACACGTTAAGCTCAAGCAGAGGTTTGAAATGTTGTCTAAGGCACTACAGGATTCACAAATTACTCACCAACAACAAAAAATGGAGATTTCAATACATCTTTCAAGTTGTTTTAAATATAATCATAAACTTCCTAATTATTTTAAGCTTGGTTCACAACATATTGTGAGATGATAAAATTCCTATAAATGTTTTAAACAACTGATAATACTACAAGGAGTTCAAATGATGTAACTCTTAGGAAGTGAACTTGTCTAACTCTACCTATCACTAAACAAGCTTATAAAGTAAAATTTGCGCTTATAAAGTAAAATTTGCACTTATAAAGTACTATGCAAAAGCCATCATTACCTGGTTGTGGTACACACAAATGTGATCCTTTTTTCCACAAAAAATTGAGTGAGAAAAACAGAGTAATAACTCAACAGTAGTTCATGTTGTCAGTTTTGAGTACAGACCTGCTTTCGAACAATGAGTATGAGGTCCTTCCGTAGTTCCTCACTGTAAGGAACACCATCCACCACTGTAACAAATGCATAGATACCCTGTCCTTTCACCTACAGCAGTAACGGTGGTGGATTCAAATACAACAGCAATCATTAGCATGCTATGCAGAGACTGAACTTAATTTCTTTCATACAAAAACATACTTGATGACCCACACACAGAAAGAATATGATACATTCAATACATACCGCGTGCTCAACGCCAACCACAGCAGCCTCTGCACATTTAGGATGTGAAACTAGAGCTGATTCCACTTCTGCTGTGCCAATCCGATGCCCACTGCATATAACACGATTATATGAGACTAGAACACTAAAAAGATTAGAATCTCATGGAGGATAGACCTGTCTATTTATGTTTTCGTGATTATATCTATAAAGAAGAAGAATGTAAGAACGAGGAATCATCAGAAAGAGCTTTCAAAATTGAAAGAATACCTGACATTGATGACGTCATCAACTCTTCCAGTGAGCCAATGGTATCCATCTTTATCCCTGAAACAAAGTTAAAGGACATATTATAATCATCCCACACATTGTCTCGTGTTCTGGTGGTATTTTCTGATTTGAGTTAAAACTACAGACATTTAATTCATGTAGGCTAAATTCAAATTCAAAGATTATTAGACTAGAATCGTGGAAACTGGAATATAATGCTACCAGAACACTAACCTGCTGCAACCATCACCACTGAAATAGTATCCCGCAAATGGCTTGAAATATGTTGTTTCATATCTTTCATGATCACCATACAGCGTTCTGAAAGCTCCAGGCCACGAATTTTTAACACACAAATATCCACTGCACTCACCTTCTATTTCAACACCATTCTCATCCACTATGACAGGCTACAGTTGCAAATAAATTAGTCAGTGATGAAGGCAAATGAAAATAGTAATATGGAAGTAAAAAAAGAGTACATTAAATTACAAAAGGAACACAAAAGGTCAGCATAGAATACCTGAACTCCAAAGAAAGGCAAAGTTGCAGAACCGGGTTTCTGGGGCCAAGCACCTGGTAGTGGAGTAATCTGTAAGCAACAGAAAAAAAAATTATACCCAAAGACCAAAGTGGACAGACATGATAAGCATCTCTCCCGCGTGTATATGTGGGCGTGCACACAACCCAAATCTCCATTACTACTTGAGCTGTACACAAGTGGTACGCAACAAATTAATTGAATTTGTGACTAATGGAATGAGCCTATCGATGTTCATTGCCAGCCATTAGAACCAAATTTAACAGATAATCATTGCAAACTACAATACCATGAAGCCACCCGTTTCTGTTTGCCACCAAGTGTCAGAGATAGGGCACCTTGAATCTCCAATTACATTGTAAAACCACCTCCATGCACTTGGATTTATGGGCTCACCGACACTTCCTAGGACTCGTAAAGATTTCCGTGAGTGACGAGTAACAAACTGCACAGATTACAATGATTTGAATGAACAATAACTAAATTAAGAACCAATGGAAATCTACATACTCTTATATCACAGTTCCCTTGTTCTATCAATATGTTCAGATATTATAGTTGGAACCTTATTCAAAATATCAAATATAAACTACAAGTTATATTCCTCTAGGAGAAGCAAAGATATCAATTTTACATGATGATTTATATAACTTCTTTTGCTTGAACATTTATAGTAAATAATCTTGAATAATTAAGTTCTTTTGTTCTCATTTTTTGTTTTCATATTGATTTTGTTCTGAAAGATTTGCAACGGAAACAATATAAACAGGATTTTCTCAACACAACAACAGTTAACTTCTATTAACATTGCAACGAGACTACGTTTTTACAACCTTCAAACTAAAACTAATTTGAGGTATGCCTAGAGTAGAGCCAAAAGAGATGAGACATGCCGGATTGTGTGTGTACACAGAAGCATTCATTCATAGTCAAATCAATTTTCATAGAGAAAAACTAACCTACGTAATCATGAGATATCTTACCTCATCACCATCACGCATGAGGGACCGCACCAGTGTGGGAGCAGTGTAGAATATTGTCACTTTATATTTGTCAACAATGTCCCAACATCGACCAGAATCAGGATAATTAGGAGCCTGCATTCAGGTTGATATCAGATTTGAAGCGGAGTAATTCTTAGCAACTCAATGACTCGTAATTTTCTATCTATGAACTCAACATTCCAATACTACAATATTTGCGGAGATCACCTCACTTTTTATTTACAAAGGCTGTAAATGTATATGTGTGTAGTTTCCCAAGACAGTTAGTGTATCTCCAAAGCTCAGTACGAGGGAATCAAAATAGCAATGCAAGTAATCACAGCCAACACAACAAATTGATCAGGCATTAATTATTGACCTCTTGCTTATGTAGGCCTTAAACTTCTTTCTGGCAACTATTGATACATGAAGTGGTCACTTTGAAAATCATTTAGCAGCTAATTTTTGTTTTTGCTGTTCAGTAACCATTCCGCGAGCTAAACAAATAACACAATCGGTACTTTTGTTTTTTCAGAATTGTTAACAACAAGCAACGACCAAATAGTTTTTCCCACTGGTTGGGGTTGGCTACTTTATCATAGAATATCATTGAGCCCAAGTCTTCCAAGATGAAATTTGATCCAAAGTCTAAATTGGTTTTACTAAGTTTTTCGTGATTTTTCTCTACTACATATATGCTAATTTGCATCTGTTCAACTGGGCTTCAATCATTCTTCTTCTCACATGGTCAAACCACTTTTCAGAGTCCTTAAATTGTAGAAATATATTAATTTATGGTTGAATTGGTCTTTTTGGTTCCGCTGATAACATGTCACTTCCATACATTTGCTCTAGCTCTGCCACGCATATAAATAAATAACAATGTTTCAAGAAAAAACTTATTACCCCTTCATACACAATAACAGATGCACCATTGAGCATGGGTCCATAAGTGACATAGCTATGCCCAGTAATCCAACCACAATCTGCTGTACACCTGTAGTCAGAGTATAAAGCATTCATGTAACGGTAGTGAACCAGATTCATCAAGAACATGTCAAAGATAAAAAGGTTAGAAGAAAATGCTTCTAAGGGATACCAGTAGATGTCAGACTGCTTGTAGTCAAATGCATACTTGAATGTTGTTGCAGTGTACACCATGTAACCACCAGTTGTATGCAAGACACCCTTTTAGGAACATAAACATTAGAAAGCAGCAGCCTCAAGTAAAGAAAGGAAGGAAAAAGAAACATATTTGGTGTACAGCAGTAACAGCACATAAATACCTTAGGTTTTCCTGTACTCCCACTTGTATAGAGTAGAAAAAGTGGATCCTCGGCATCAACCCACTCCACTGGACAACTAGTAGGATATTGAGGAACGACATCCTGCAAAACCAGTCAAAGATAGCAAAAAAAGAAAAGTCCAAAGGTGTGAAATTTATCATAATCATAGATAACGTTGGATACTGAAAACATATTTAGAACTGCTAAACAGAAATTCAAGACTTATAGCAACCTTAGCAGAAACAGATTAATCTGTTCGAAATAACTGAAGAAATTCAGACTGAAACAATTATGTAACTAATTATTTGCAATGACATGTAGAAATTTGCAGAGTACTGAAAATAGAATCATGATTCTACACTTAACTAACCATGTGAGAGTAAACATGCTAAATGGGGATTTTATATACCAACCTGCCACCATACATCACGCCCATCCTCCCATTTGGTATCTTCTCTCTTCGTTGCCCATGAGTTTTCATAAACTAAGCATTTATCTGTCGAGACATGGAAAAAAAAGCAAGAGAATAAGATCAAGGAATATAATAAAGGGACAAAATGAACCAGAGATTATGGATGTAGCATATACATCTTCACAAACCCTAAAGATAATTCTATTGCTCAATTCAGTTGCAAATGTCTGTTACATTGGGAAACAGGTCAAGAGGGCAGACAAGAACTTCTATATACCAGAATGCCTCCCTCCACCCCCTACCCCACATGCTCATGCACATTATTTCTCTCGTAATATATGTAGACTGCCAGTATGGTAAATAGTTAAGGAGTATAGTGTCTCCTTCATCCTCCTTCATCTCTCCTCCCCGTGCCTGATCCAATGTGATGATGATCTTTCTACCCTTTCTCTCATATACCTAAGTAATTTTGGTGCACAGGATTTCCATCCACAACCATCAAAGGAGAAGTCTTACACATCCCAGCCTACTTTATTAGTTTATATCAATATAAGTGAAGTCACTTTAGATTGGTCATTGTAAATGAAATTAAAAATGGTCACTGATTTCAATGTGCTAGGTTTTCATCATATGACATTCTCCTACTATCAAACAAACTTGTGAAGAAAGCCTACTCCAAAAAGGCAGGGTGCTAAGAGGGAAGAGCGACTGCTTTAATTATTATGTGTCTCACGCACAACTGATATAGAACACACTTGTCACAAACTTAATATCACAAATTAAAAGTTAAAGGGAAGAGACATGCATCACCCGCAATAATATGTTTACTGACAAACTAGAAAATGTTAAAATACAGTATTCGTTTTATTCAATGTGTTTGACCTATTAGTATCTACATGCAAGAAAGCTCCACTTCTGCACCAATCATAAACTTCGTATTGGTATTCTCTCTCTCTCTCTGTGTTTGTGTCTACACATTAATGTCTGAATTTTAATCAGCAAATCAGAACTGGTCAATATTAAAGTGATTATACAACTGAAATATTAAAAAAGTTAAGATATTCTCACCAATCGAAACTCCATTTTGGGCTGAATCCTTGATTGCAACATCAACAATATCTTTCAGATAGAGAACCTTAGGGCCCCTTTTAACAGCATTGCAAGTAATTACAACTTTTGGTTTACAATCAATGATTCTCTGGGCAAGTGCTTCTGCAGAAAAACCAGCAAATACAACCTGAACAGATGAAAATAACTAACTATTAACTCAAAAGGCAAATCAAACATATTAAGTCATCTAGCAGTTTAGCACGAGTAAACAAGAAATGCCCGACAAGGAAAATATCTTTAAGTTCTTGTTGATACCGAATGAACAGCACCAATCCGGGCACAGGCAAGCATTGCGATGGGCAGCTCCATAAGCATAGGCAAATAAATAATTACAGCATCTCCCTTTTTCACACCATTATCCTTCAGATAGTTAGCAAGCTGAAACAATAAAAATGTTCAATTATTTGACCACTTTACATTGAGTCTTCACAATTCAAAAACAAAAAATATTACCACCTAAACTTGAGGAACTTGACTATCCTCGTTGTATGCAGACAGGGGACAGTCAACAAACCTGGCAAACTTGATGAAGAAGCTGGGTGTATGTCAAAGTACCATCCAGACCAGGTTCATTGCCCTCCCAATAAATGGCTACCTTGTCACCATGTCCGGCTTCAACATTTCTATCCAAGCAATTATAACAGATGTTGGTGATGCCACCCTTGAACCACTGAAGCAATGCAACAAGAGAAAACAGACACACAACACAACGTACAGCCACAATCAGTCTCTGAACAAACACTATCAGAAGGGATAACAAAAACAAAGACAAAGGTAACAAACGAAAGCAAAGGCAAAAACAAGATCCAAACTGGATAATGGAAACAGATCAATTACCTCAATCTTGATATTCCCTTTCCGTACATCAAAATTTTCATCACATACTTGATGACCCCATTTTTGTTTCCAATAAAACTCTTCCGCAATCTCAGACCAGAACCCTGCAGGGTCCTCAATGGATCTCTTGTACATCTTCAGATACTGATGGATCACAAATCACAAACACATTAAAAGATCAATTTGTATAAAATCTTGCGCAAAGACTTAATACCAGACAAAAAAAAAATCATTTTTTTTCTCTCCATTTGTTGATAAGTAAAAACCATTGAACCCCAGAATACATTCATAAGCTGCAATATAAAATTGAACACCGATCAATGTAAACACTATGAAACCTGTTCTGGGGATTGAACATTAGCTTGGCTAGCAAAGTCCTCACTAGGAAGAACGAAATCATCCTCTTCAGTGGCGAGAGAATCACCAAGTATAACGGCATTCAAGTGTGATATGTGACCTGCACCTGATGGCATAAGCTTCATTGATTCCACATGGCGCAGGTAATTGTTGGTCCTGATATTAGAAGCCATAGTAGTAGATATTTTCCGCTTTTTTCTCTTGCAATTCCAAAACAGAGAAAGAGAAGAAAAAGGGTTATTAAGAGAGTAGTCCAACGTAAGCGGGTGAAGAGGGTCACGGGGTACTCCACCCAGATGAACAGAGACCGAGTTACGGGACAGAGGAATCATTCTGGCCTAGTTGTAAAACAGATATATACGATTATAATTAATTAATAAGGGATAACTGAAGCGCAACACAATCACTATGCACCTTCATATCATTAAAATTTCATTCCAAACAAATCAAAGTTATTCTTTTAATAATTTTTAAATAATTATTATAAAAATTAGCGAATTTATCCTGCAAAATTTTCATATTATCTTTATAACTTTGGGTTTATCTACTGTTCATTGACAAAGGGAATCCTTGCATCTGGAAAATCAGATTTGCTAGAAGAAAAAAAAATGAGGGAATATTGTTTTACTAATTCACCTTTTTCACTTTAACATCCACGGAACTGAGAAAGAGAACTTTGAGGAAACTAAATTCCGAAATGAATTTTGAATCTGATTTGAAAGAAACGCATAAAAGATTATGCCTATAAAACATATTTGATTATGCTTCAATTTAAAATATTAAACACTCATGTAACAATTTTACTTTGACAGATCCAACACTAAAATATTAAAATACTTTCTAATATATATAACAAAGCAATAACTATAAAACTGTTACAAATTGAAACATGTGTTCTCCACATATGAGAATTATAATCTTAGACGTCAACATTATCCACATTCTACAAATCTTAAAAAATCGTATCAAAATTATAAGTATCTATTTTTCATTTACAATAAAATTCTAGTACTCTTTTTTCCTTTACAAATTTTTTATTACACTTTATTTATTTATTTTAAATCGGTTTGTTGTTAAAGTTGAGCATAATTTTGAATTATTTGCTTCGGCTATGAGATAAAAATAGTTTGATGTTATAGTATTTTCAAATGAATACGGTAATTCATTTAACTTCCCCATTTTAATGAAGAAGTTGATGTAATATGTATAATTTGGTGTAATTATAGTGATGGAAAATTAATTATATTTATTTATAATGTTACAGGAGGTACATTATTCACTCCTATTTTTAAGAGATTTTACTTTCTTTTATTTATAATTGAAATAAACTAATTTAATATTAGTAATTTCGATGTTTTGTATCCAAAAAATAATATTAACAGAATAAATTAAATCATATAAAAGTATAATATTTATAAAAAAAAATTAATTATTTTTAAATCCATAAAAAATAAAATTTTATTAATACAAATTAAATATTATTTCTAATTTTATTAATTCAATACTTTATGATTAGTTATTTTTCAATTTAAATCTATATTCAATTTGTTAAAATTAAACTATGGGTATTTTTAATTTATTATATTACTTGATTAATTTAATTATTTTTCTCTTACAACAATCAAATCTTGTGTAAATATTTTACTCAACATCCCTTAATTTTAAACAACTTCATTTCTGATTCAGTTTCTTTCTTTCTTAGGTCTTTCTATCCCCAAAGCCTAAAAGTCATTTTCTCAAAAATAGTAATATGTTTTCTTTTTTAAATCATAAGAATCTTAATCCGATAAAATATTAGTTTCAGAAAAGATGTTGAAAAGATTAAATCACACCAATTTGATATGGTACTCAAAAAATCGAAATTTGGGGTTGGCAAAAGACAAAAAAACTTAACTATGGTAGATATAAAAACATCATAGTCAAAATCATATGACCTCACCAAACAAAAAAACAATAGTTTTCACGGTTTTTATGGATAACTTTTTCAATTTTATGTTCTTGATTTTCGGGAAGATAATTATTTAATTTCTGTGGATCAAAGTCATGAGATTCAAAAATTAAAATGATGAAAACAAAGCTAATTTGTAATGATCCCAAATGGTCAAAGAGGCGGCATAGAGACTGATAGGTATCGGGGTTAAGAAGAGAAAAAAAAATGGTATTTTATTGATTGACAGAAAATAAAAGCAAGGAATCCCTTAGAAATTGCTCAAAATGATAGCATTTGTTGCATAAAATAAGATACCCTTGTGCTCCCTAAACTGACTTTAGGACGAAAACGCAAGCCTTTTATCTGAACCTCGTTTCATTCATCATTCGATTGTTCACAATGGAAAGAAAGATTAAATAGAAACTAATTTGAAAGGACTGAACTTCTAAAAAAGGTTAAGAAATGATGCAAGGTAATATGAACTTGGAGGGACCAATCACCACCGAGGAAAAAGCCGTTGTGGTTTGGAATTTACCATTCAAATGATTATGTTAAATAAATCTCTTCATCACGATTTTTTTTCCACAATAAACCCAAATTAAAAGAAATCGTAGTAGATTCAATGGGTAAATATTACTCAAATAAACCTATTTACTTTTCATATTTCATTATACTAATAACCACCAATTTGCACGATTTTAGTTGTTTTTCTTTTAATTGTTATGAATTTTTTTTCTCAAAGTTATACCTGTTCTTAATTTAATTTGCATAATGTTGTTTTCAATAATGTGTTTAAAAATTTTAAATTAGAAAAACTCATATTGTATCTCTTAAATTAGGTGAGAGAAGTCTTATAAATCAACAAAACCTATAAATTTCTTAGCCTTTGGTAGAAAAAGAAACAAAAGTTGTTGACATATTTACACAGTAAAATTACGACTTGTTCTTGTGCTTCTTTTATAGTTGGATCAAATTAAAATTTTTACAACATATGTTTGTGATATATGATTTTTTATTTTGATTATTGAGATTGTTAATTAGAGTTTTTGGAGTCTCAAACTATTATTGCAATTTAAGTTTCTCTCTATTTGTTATTTAAATTTAAGAGCATTATTACTTTTATATATTGGTTAGTTATAAACATTTATTTTTAATTTGACTCTTATGTACTCATATTTGATCTTAGTGGAGCTTGGTTGTCTGACTTGTGCTCATTGATTTTTACTTCTCACATTGAAAGGATTTTTCCATATTAAAAATATTGATTTTCTCTTTTGTAATTATTGTTGTTATTTTTTTATTGTTGTTGCTCCTCACAAATTCTTACAGGTTTTGGGAATTTGTTCTTCCTATATATTCTAGTATTTTTTGTTGTTGTTGTTTTCCCTATTAAAGTGGCATCAGCTCTTTGGTTTGTGACTACATTTGCTTGCAGAATGATGGAGGAAAATAAAAATATGGTTGCTTTAAATGGTACAAGTTATCATTTCTAGAAAGACAAGATGGAAGACTTCTTATTTGTAAATAAAATTGCATCTTCTCGTCTTTACTACATAGAAGCCAGATTCTATGTTTGGTGAAGTCTGAGACTTTGAGCAGCAATGGTGTATTTTTTGCAACATGTAGAAGACAATTTTCATAATTACATTGCTAATGAGACATATGCTAAAACTATGGGAGAAGATTGGGTCTTTATATGTTTCCAAGTAAGGCAATAATAAATTGTATATGTTGAATTAATTGATGAATTTGAAGTACAAAGAGTTCTTCCATTTCATGGTTGGTAAACAAATTATAGTATCTTTATGAAGCATCCTCCCTTAAGAAAGTAATAGTTGCTTGAATTTGTGCATTATGATGTTCGTAGTCCATTGAATGTAAAATGGTTTAGTGGTGTACTTTACTTTATTGTTTTTATTCATGATTGTTGTAAGAAGCTATGAGTCTATGCAGTTCGACGAAAGGATTAAATTCTTCAAATTTTTAGATAATTTCATGCTTCAAATGAGAGATAATAAAACAAGAAATTGAAAGGCATTTGCACTGATAACGGTGGTGAACATTGTGGATCTTTTGATGTTTATTGTAAGCAGCGAGGTATATTAAGCATGAAATGACTCCTCTTAAGACTCCTCAATTGAATGGTGTAGCAAAGATGATGAATAAGACTTTGGTTGAAGGAGTTGAGTGTATGCTTTCTAAAGTAAAGTTGGTTAAGCATTTTTGGGAAGAGGCATTGCTTATATTTGTGCATGTTAGTAACTTAGTCCTACAATTGCTTTGAATACTAAGGTGACAGACAAAATTTGATTTAGCAAGAATTTTATCTATGATCATTTTTGTATCTTTGGTTATTGCGCATTCATTTATGTTCTAAAGGATGAGATATCCAAGTTAGATGTAAGGACAAGACACATTATCTTTATTAGTTATGGTTAGGATGAATTTGGCTATGGGTTGTATGATTTTATTGAGAAGAAGCTAGTCAAAAGTCATGATGTGCAGTCCATAGAAGACCAAACAATTGAAGACATTGACAAGATATGTAGTTCATGATATGGATCATGTTGAGAATATCACTAAAAATTATGAGCAACATGGCGATGTTGATGATTAACAAGATAGTGATGAAGTAGAGGTTCAATTGATTATGTGCAAGAGGAACATGATGATCTTGGTGATATACTTGAATTACCACAAGTCCCTACTCAAACGTCCAACAAGTTGATAAAACCATCTTCAAGGTATTCTTCTATGAATATGTAACCTTGACAATGATGGAGAACCTTAGTGTTTTAAAGAAGCTTTGAACAATAAAGAAAAACAAAAGTGATTAGATGCAATGCAAGATGAGATGAAATCTTTGTATGATAATGACACTCATGACTTGGTAAAATTGCCTAAGGAAAAAGGGGCTTTAGAGAACATGTGAATTTTTAAGGTGAAACAACAGGCTAATTCTACATCTCCAAGGTACAAAGTCAAATTAGCGATGAAAGACTTTAGACAACGAAATAGTGTTGATTTCAATGATATTTTCTCACCTGTAGTGAAATTGTCATCCATCAGAATCCTGATAAGTTTAATTGCTACACTTGATTTGGAGATTAAACAAATGGATATATGAATACAAGTTTCCTTCATGGTAATTTGGAGGAAAAGATTTACATTAAACAACCTAATAATTTTCTTGTTGAAGAAAAGGATAATTATGTGTGTAGGTTGGAAAAAAGTTTATATGGTTTGAAGCATGCTCCAAGACAAGAAGTTTGAGTCATTAATGTGATTAAGATTAAAAAAATGACAACTATTGATCATTATGTCTTTGTTAGAAAGTTCTCTAATGATGACTTTATTATCCTATTGTTATATATTGATGACATAGTTACTATTAAGAAAAATATTTCCAAAATTGATAGGTTAAGAAAGACACTTAGCAAGTCGTTTTCCATTAAAGACAAGAGAATTGCTAAAAAGGTTCTTGGCATAAGTATCTTGTGTGATAGAAAAGAAAAGAATATTTGACTATCCTAGGAGCACTAAATTAAGAAGGTGTTGCATAGATTTCAGATGGAAAATTCTAAACCTATAAGCATTCTTCTTGCAACTTTTTTTTTCTAAATTGAGTGTTAAATAAAGTCTTTCAAATTAATTTCATATATAAGTAAAGTTCCTGTTGCATCTGGTATAATTTGATGAATGCAATGATATGTAGTAGACCAAATATTGTACATGTTTTTGGTACAATTAGTCTATTTCTATCAAATCCAGGTAAAGAATTGGAATGTCATAAAATGAATTTTGAGTTATCTTCATGGTACTAGTGATTTGAGCATTTGTTTTGGAGGTGATAAATCTATACTTTGATGGGTTACTCAAACTCATGACTAGAGACATTAAAAACTTTGGGATTGAAACCATATGTATTTCTTTCCTTCAACAAAAACCAATGTAAAATGTATACCTTAATTAGATAAATAATATTTTTAACCAAACAATACAACAATATATGTGAGATTGATCTTATAGGCCTAAACAAATAAGATTTCTTGTTTGCTTTCGAAAGAATATGAAAAATGACTTTGATAAAAAAATCTTAGAAATTTAAATTTGAAATACATTTTAAAGCATCCAAAGATAAAGCTCATTAAAGGTTTGTCCAATATTTTATTTTAGAAAATTCATCTTCTTTGTGAAACATATCCAAGAGGAAAGCAATTATAAAGTTCTTTTAAATAAAAAAACATGTGTTTCAACTACTAAATATTTACAACTCTTGCATAAATGTTTTCAAGTCCATAAGAGCACTTAGTTTAGTTTAAAGGATCCAAACAACCCTTTATGTTATTTTTCTATTCGTTTCATTTTTTTCTAGATAAAAATCAGTAAAAATATCTCGTCAAGTTATAAGTAAAAAAACATTGATAATAAAATGATAAAACATTAATAAAATAACCTAACCTAAATAAATAAATAATTGGAAAAAAGAATAAACAAAACGAAGCAAAATGAATTAAAATGAGAAAAAAACGGAAAAGGGAATGAAAATAAGAGAGATGAGTCCAAAAAGGGAAAAGAAAAACAGGAAAAAAAAACATGGAAAAGTGATCCAAAATGGAAAAGGTTAGAAATCATTATGCGTTTGTCTTTCTCATTTGCGTTCTTATGCTCTAAATAGCCACGTGAACACATAACACCATCATCCTTGTCTGATTCTCGTTATCATTTTTCTCCCCTGCGGCTTAGATACAACACTAACATATGTCCCTTTGAACTAGAGGTCAAATAAAAGCAAACTTCATCACAATTTTTTTTATATAAAAACATATAAATAAAATAAATTTTACAAAAATTTTATCAAACAAATTTATTTATTTTTTCCAAAATTTTAAAAAACAAAATTTGTTCAAACAAACATTTGATATATGTTATTTAAATAAATAAACAAAAGTGTCATTTTTTTTTTCATTTACATAGGTGAATGGAAGAGTGAAAAAAATATGAGTAATAAAACTCTTAAACAAGATTAGTGGAGTTTGAGCCAAGATTAGACAATCAATAATAAAAGGTCCATTTCAAAAGTTATAAATAGGAATATAAGTAAGGTGGTAAGGTAGACATTAATTACGTATTTATTACCTTAACTTTCATATCAAACTAACTTTAGCATCGAAGTACCTTATATAAATATCATTAGAACTATTTTGGAGTCATGACCTTAGAAAGAATAAGAGAGATATAGGACAAAAAATAAGAGAGATATAGGACAAGTAATTGAGAATACTTGACCATAACGAAAGCTTCTCGAATGTAGATAAAAAGTTGTCATCACGTGACTATAGTAATCTAGTTTCATATCAACTTCTTCATCTCGTCTCGTCTAAAATTTTACTTATAGGATTTTTTGCTATCTTAGTATTTGAACTTCTCATACTCGGATTCTTCTTAATATCTTCATCTTCCTCTTTCCCGTTTTCTTCTGATTTAAGAACACTAGATGCTTCCTTCTCCTTGTCAACAACCACGTTCTTCAGCTCCTCAAGCTCAACCCTCTATTTATTCATAATCTCATTAGCTTCATCCAGAAGCCTCCCTATCCATTGGATCTCTTCATCTTTTTGTCTGAATTTCTTCTCCATGTTTGCCTTCTCCATGTTGTTGCACCATTTACCGAGCTCACTTCAGTTATTGTTATGTCCATACTCTTTCCAAAGCTTTGTAAGCTATCTAGGAATTCCAAAAAGCTTCCCAAGCTTGTCACATACTCACCCAAGCTCCCTTCATACTGCTCGAGTTGTGCAAAGGCACCATCAAGCTAATCGGATTATTCTCAAGTTCAATTGTGCTACTTGGTCTCCACAAAAAAACATATGGGCTCTCTAATTGGTTAACTTCATCATCCTAGAACCCGAATCCAACTCAGTATCTGGTCTATTCTTTATCACTGAACCTGGGATGAACTTGGCAGCTAGTCTCTAGCTTGGAAGATCAACATTTGAGTTCTTTGTCATTAACAAAATTCCCATCTTTTCCTCTGCATCCTCAATAAGGAGATTTGTCTCCCTCTTTGTCTCAACTTGACAATACTTTATGACTGACCTTACCACAATTGAAGTGTTTTCCTGTTCTGTACTCATTTGTATAATGGTCATATTTGTCATACTTGAAACATTCCAATTCTGACTTAGCCCAACCTCCTTGGCCACTTTCTTGGCTACAACCACGTCCACCTCGTCCTTGACCTCCTAGTCATTTGCCTTCAGGACCTCGGCCTTGAGTGTCCCGAGTATCTTCCTTCACATTATGTTGTGCTTGAAGTGATTGATCAAGTGGCTATGGGCCTCAAGTGACTTAGCGAGTTATTCCACTAAGAGAAATGACAAGTCCTTCGACTCCTCGATGACAAACACGGTGTTCTCGAAATCATCTATCAATGATCTCAAGATATTTTACACGACCCTACTAGCTGATATTGGTTGTTCATTCCTGTCGAGTTGATTTGCCACTTTCTCTAACCGAATTATGTATTCGGTCACACATTCTTTGTCTTCCATCTTCAAATTTTCAAACTTCCCTCGAAGAGTTTGAAGCTAGACTTGCTTAACATGGTTGTCACATCTGTATGCAATTCCATAATCTTCCATGCTTCCTTCTAATATGTCACTTTTATTATCTTCTCAAAGTCATATTCGTCCATCGCATTGTATAAAAAGTATAAAGTCAATTTATCTTTCACTCGTGTCTTCTTAAACACGGTAATCTATGTCATTGTCTGGTTTTCATCTTCCACGAGTTCTTGGTACCCACTCTCCACTATATCTCATAAGTCTTGGGATCCCATCAAAGCCTTCATTTGTAAATACTAATTATCATAATTGGTCTTCTTCGACATTTGAGGCACAATTATACCATTGACAATTTTTGCGAGTCTCACTTTCTTTCAAGCACTCACTCTTTTACTCTCTTTTTTTTCACTCAGCATTCAGAGCATAAAGCTCTAATACCACTATTGGGTTTTTATTGAGGGAGGAAATTTACTACGAAGACACAACACAAGGGAGACCTAAGCCCAACCACATAAGAGATTGACACCAATCTCAACCCAAAACCTTAAGAAAATGGATTAATAGGTCTTTATCCTTATATGGTGTTTCACTTTCTCTTTTCTACCCAATTGGGACTTAGACTCACACTTAGATTCCTAACATAAGGGACCTCCAAAGGAGTAAGCTGAAGAGTATGAAATCAATATCTATGTTTCACACTTTTCCTTGGACTTTTCCTCCAAGCCTAAAACTAGAGTAAAGAGTTGATTGTTGAGTTCAACTAAACCAGTGATTTGGAGAGGAAAAGGTAGGATAACAACACTTTGAGATGAGGATGACATTGGAGTAATGAAAGGAAAAGATATGGAGGTTCATTGAGAAGAGGAAATTTAAAGGGATGCAAGAGAGGATGCACTAAGAGCAAGAAAGTAATATAACAAGAATAGGAAGCGTAAAAAAGCAAAAGGATAAACTAATACGATTTTAATAGGCTTTGAGAGCTTCAAAGGAACACTAAGCCAAGCCCATAAAAGATAATATAATATTATTTTTTGCAATAGCCTCTAAATGATAGTTACACTCAAACATAAGTGGTGACTATATGGGTTTATGAAATGAAAGATGATATTTTTGGTCAACCCATGCATAGGTGTGCATAGCAAGGAATGTAAAGGGTTAGTTGTTTCAAGATTTTTGACGATGATCAAGAGAATACTTTTTCATTAGAGTCATGAATCAACAATATTTTGAGGCCATTTTGTTGAGGATGTCAAAATTGATAGATCGAAGAAGATACCAAGATAAGCACATCGAAAAGAATGACGTAAGCACATAGAAAGATAAAAAGATCGAGAATAATATTAAAAAAGGGATGGTTACATAGGGAATTAGAGCAAAGAATCAAAATAAACTTAGCGTGAGAGTAAAAATCAAAGAAAGATCAAGAACTCATAAAATGCATTGAGAAAAGTGTTCACCATTAACACAATGTAGACATAATTATATAATTTTTTTTTATTTTGACTTAACTGCTAAAGAAAAGGAGAAAAATATAAATAAGTTTTTCATATAAAAAAATAAATGATAAATTGTATTTACAACACAAATACTATAAGAATATTACAAACATAATAATTATATATAACTATGAAGTTTATTATTTGTTTCTGTTTTATTATTCATAATTTATTTTTTTGTTTTTTTCACTTTACATTTCTAGTTTTTCAATCATCTTCGTTTTCACTATTTTTGTTCGTTACATTTCATCTCATTTTTATTTAAAACACAAAAATATAATTATTGGAAAAAGAAAATGTATGAATTTTTAATTGATATTCACGTGAAAAAAAAATCAATGAAAAATGTAAACCGTTTACATACCAAAATATGTAACCAATAGACATTAGTTTGACTAAGTAAAAAATTATAAATAATAAAAGCAAAAATCTTGCCAAATATGAACCCTTTTTTTTTATAATTCCACAGTCAACATATTTATTCCACACTTTTTTTTTATTTACAATAAATATTTGGATGTGACTTTGCTTGGAAGGTAAAGGGACTAGAAAAAAAAGGAGGGGGAGGAACTAGAGTTGAATTTCCGCTATAATTAATTCGTTATGATACATCTGTGAGTGCCGGGCCAATCATGGGACCTTAAATTTAATCACTTGCGCTGAATTACATTCATTACTTGTTATAAGAAAATAATAAATTGAATCAAAAGAAAATATCTGACGACAATATTTATTATATTAATTAAAAAATCTGTTATAAAATGAATTATAAGATACTAGATGATTCTTGGAAATCTTCTAAGTAAAGGTGAAAACCTATCTTTAAGGTCAATGAAGCAAATAATGAATGTCATAATAATATTATAGATTAGCTGGAACATAATTTGGATTTTCTACCTACTTTTTGTGCTGTTTTTCTAAAATATATAGATTTTAACATATTGGAATTTTTTTAAAGATATTTTAAAATATCAAAATTACTATATTTTAAAACAACATCAAATAAACAAAAAAAAGAAACCCATGACAGAAATTTACATTTTAGTTTTCGTATCACAGGTGCCAACTGGGAAAGGAGATATCTGCATATTACATTCTTTACTATATCATACTTTTTCCTCAATTATTGAAATTACCATAAGAGATTACTCAAGCTGATATTTTGCCCTTTAACAAATTTTCCTATTGACCATCATAACATTTTGTGAAGTCTATATTCTCTGTTGGGATTTTGGTGTTACACAACCGAAAAACAGCATAGAAAAACCCTTTTTGTGCAATCTCGAATTATGATCACAGCCGGAGGTGCATTCTGGGTTGCTGCTGTTGCATCATGGCCATATGATGTGAAGAACAGGTTACAGGTAAATGGTAGGGAGAATGATTGTGAACAGTTTAATGGTGTTGCATCATAGTTTTCTTTTTAACTTTAAGAAATTTAACAAAGTAAAAATTATCTCTACATGTATGAATCTCACCATTGAAATACTTATCAACATATATGAGCTCTTCCTCCCTCCCACAACTTCTTTTCAACGAACATTTATTTAGTTTAGAAGACAAACAATGCTGACCATCATGGATCCTGTAACATATTAAAACACAAATTAGACGGATCCATTTGGCTATGTATGTGAACTTCTCTTGAAAGCTTCATAGAAGGCATCTTGTGCGACAGTAAGTGAGAACAAAGTCACAAACTATGTACTTGTTTGGTTGATATCAATCTGCACCCTCCTTGAGCTCAGAGTTGAGGTTGTGAGCTCGTGGATGAATGATCTATAACTAGTTCTGAGGAATCCAAATCCTCGTATTGCTTTTGTACAAGTTTTTTTATGTCATCTATATTAGTGAGTTTGCTCTTGTGCAGCAATTCTGCAACATCATGATTAGCTTCCAATGTGCTCCCTGAAGTGTAAATCTCATCCAACTCAACAGCAGGATTATAGATTTCAACCATGCATGCATAATGTTCCAAGATAGGTGTTATACCATAATGATCAGTCATAAGGTTGAAATACTTCTGAGCTAGTTCCAGGTCATTCAAATAAACACAAGCACTCAGAACACCCACGAAAGTGATAGCATCCGGAACCTCGTTTGCCTTCACCATTTCTTCAAAAAGTGATAGGGCTTCACTCCTAAACCCGTGCACACCCAAGCTAGTGATCATTGTATTCCAAGTGGCCAAGGTTCTCACCTGCATCACATCAAACACTTTTCTTGCCTCATCCAAACTGCCACACTTGCTATACATATCTATAAGCGCGGTACCCAAGAAAGCCCCGATCTCAAAATCATTCTTTAGAACAAAATCATGAATCCTTCTACCCAACCTAAGGCTACCCATCTCAGTACAAGCTCTGACCAAGCTCACCACAGTGTACTCATTTGGCTTCACATTATCAACCAACATTCGTTCAAACAGATTAAACGCTTTAACGGGTTGCGCGTGTTTCACATACCCATCAATCATTGCAGTCCATGACACAACATTCTTGGAAGGCATTTTCTCAAACAGTTTCCTGGCAGTGTCCAGCCTCCCACAAGCAACAAACCCAGCAATCACAGTGGTCCACGCGAACACGTTGCGCACACGCATTTTATCAAACACCTTCCATCCATCATCGACATCCTTACACTTGAAGTATAGATTCATCAAGTTGGTCTGCACATAAAGGTCACTCCAAAACCCCATTTTGATGGCAAGAGCATGAGTCACTCTTCCCAAATCAAGGGCATTAGAGGCCACGCAAGCACTGATCACAAAAGGGTATGTAAACTTGTCAGGTGCAAAGCCCTGGCACAGCATTGCCTTGAACAAAAGAAGCGCCATTTTAGGAGAACCGCTAATGGTATAAGCTCTAATCATGACATTCCAGGTGAAGGTATCTGGGGCATTGAGTTGATCAAATACCAAAGTGGCATAGTTCAATTTGCCATAAGAGGAAGAGAACTGAATCAGCTTCCTCATAAGCAATTGGTCATAGATGAGACCAAAACGGATTATTCTGCCATGCACTTGCTTAAGCTGCTTGAAATTGCTACATTTTTGAAGAATCACATGTGCTTCCTCAGAACCAAACCTTGTTCTTGGGGTTCCCAAGTAGGGAACATTAATTTCTGGGCTACAACATGCCACCTTCATAGCATGCCCAATTCCAATCTGTTCAAGCTAACTACCCCGAGGTTAATGCCAATAGGGATAACCTGAGAACGCCAAAAACAAAACCCATAACCAAAGGAATCTAAGGATAATGCTGGTAAATGCTCAACCGCACCAGTGGGAGATTGGTGTTCTATTTGGATAAGGGTGCGTTTATCACTCTTATTGAAGAAAAACGATCACGAATGGAGACAGATATTTGAACACGGTTTCAATCTCAACCATACATATAATAAAATATTAATTAACTATAAATTTGGTATGCAAAATCTAACATCTCCATATAGCATTCCACTGTCATAAAATTTGTCACACATTCAAAATTACAAAATAGTCAACTTAAAGAAAATTTATAAATAATTTATAATAAAAAATATATAAATCCTAATATTATACTCAATCAAAATTATAATATATTTTTCAAAAATAGATAAAACTAAAATACAACATCCTACTTTGTGTCTCAACTCCATCTCTTCCTAACACCCGCTCACTAAAAGCATTCTTTAAGCTTACACCATTAAGGTTATCATTGCAAAAGAAAATAAACAAACCAGACAAATAAGCACAAAGAAGAAAGGATAAGCTAATGTACCAAAAGAACATTTATACATTTTAGTTTAAAACATACATAATAGTTACATCTTCAATTTAAACAAGAAATCAAACAGATTTATAACACTTAGACTTGATCATTCGGATATGTGTAGTGATGTCATACGTTTTTGCATTTGTAGTGGTGAAACAACTGACCTCCCCAAACTATCACACAAGGCTAGTTCATCTATCACCTATGGTTAAAGAACACTAAACTATAAACTAGGACCTCATGTTACTCCTCACCACATAACTCATCATTCTCTACTTGAGATTGGATAGTTGTTGGAGTGTCAAGATAACTTACAAGATTAAGTCCCTACATCAATACATCACACTACTAAACACTAGCATAGAAGCTACCACATAACTATTGAATTACCAACATGAACTCTCACCACGAGGTCCATGAAATCACACCAAGCATCGATATTATATCATCACATTCATCAACCATAAACATACAAATAATTATGTTCACAAACCATAAACATTCATTTATTCAAATCAATTAAGTATAACAGATTTATAAACTAACTCAACCAAATAAGGAATCCAAAGCAAAGAAAACATATAAGAACTTAGAAACAAAGCGCCAAATCAAATATTTTTTAAAAATAATTAATTATTTAACCTGATAATCGATTATTCTAGAGAGTTTTAAAGAAAAGATGAATTTTTTATTGAAATAATCGATTATCAATTTCTAAGACGGTTTAAAAAATGAAGAGAAATTTCTACACTATATCAAATTATATATGGATTCAATCAAATTCTATATCATTATTGTTATCAGTTTTCAAAACTTATGATTAAAATTGAAATTTAATCTACTAAAGTTTATGTTGACTTAAAAATTTTATATTTCGCTTATATAAATTAATATTGGCATGAGATATAAGTATATTAAAACAAAAAAGCTTCATCATTGCAATTTTAGCATATTAAAATTCACTCTTTTTCAAGTAAAGCTACCGTTAAGACAATATCGTTTAGATATCTTTATTTTGAAGTTTAATAAAATTACCTATTAAAATAAGTGTTTACAAAAAAGACTCTCTAAGATAATTTGTTAAATGTTATATGACTAAATAGTATCCTAAACGCTATATTAAACAGACTATCCTAAATGAGATTAATATTGATTTACAGTATGTAAACATAGAAGATCATCCTTAGATGTAGAGTCTAATGACTCATTGTTAGGAAGACAAATCATATTGTATTTCATTGTCCCCGTTAAGCAATTGAGCCCATCAGTTGGTCAACTAGCCTTGTCTTGGCCTAAATCGTGTCAAATTATGTCAACTCAACAAATGATACATCTTGCATTTAATGTGATATATGATGTTTCCCTTCCCCTAACCGTTTTCTCTTCCTAAGACGTTTTCTCACACTTAAATTGTTACTTTTCGACTCAAACCTCACTTGTTCTCAGAAACTTTCTTCTTACTATCTCTCTTTACAAGAAACCTCCTTCACCTTTTTCCCAACCTAATCTTCATCTTTACCCAAAACCTATCCGTGCAACCATGTCAAACAAAGAATAGATTGCCATCACCCTAGAGGAAGTTCATTCCTCTGCCAAAAGAGCTCATGTAATCCTTGCCTATATCGATAAATCTATTAAGCTTTTTCTAGAACACTGGGTGGACTTGAAGGAGCCTTAGGCCTACGGATGTTCACAAATGTGGTATGTCGAAGTAATTTGAGTGTGACACTCCGGTTCTACCAAAACCTATAAGGTAGTTCTAGACAATTGTTGTTCTTCACAATGGCAACAATCATATCTCCAAGGTCATTGGAAATGAGGTAACTGTCAACATTACCACTATTGCATCTGCCATTAAGTGCGACCGATACAAAAACTGCTTCTACAAAGGATGAGACGGTCTTTATGCCCATGATGGTTCTGTTGATTGTGTCTTGTATAGAATAAACTTCTAAAAGAACCTACTTGGAAAAGAGATTGTCTACCGGTTGCTAACTTCATATGCTAAGGTTCTACAACATGTTTTTTCAAAGACTTTTTTGCATAAAAACAACTATAGAGACCATGTTATGGTGCTAGGGAGGTTCACCATTTATACTTTGATGACTGGTATTCCCTTCAACATGCCTCACATGATCTTTATCAATCCGATTCGTTATATAAAAAACTTGGATAAAGATGATTATAGTTGTTACTATGTCTTTCTCATTCAACGAGTTACTACGAATCATGGGATTCTAGAATATTTGTTTTTTGAAGTTTCTTTGCCTATTCGAAACAACATTGCATTGAGTGGTGCTTACAAAGGTTCATGTTTTAGGATCGCCAACATTTGACAGATGCATCTGGATGTCGATATGGAAAGATTCTCTACTACTCCTCAATTAGACATTAAGTGTTTGGCCAAGGATAAACCCAATAAGTTGGCTCCACCACACATGAATGAAAATATGAAGAATCCCTCATAATCAAAAGCTTTTAGTCTAAAATGAAAATAATTGCCTATGAGCCTCTTACTTAACAAAGGAAGAGGAATCATGAAGGCAAAATGCTTATTGTTAAGGTTGGAGCCTCTACTGCTCAACTAATTTCATCAACTACCTTACAAGGTGCTTCTGCTACTATTGAGCCTAAACAAACAGAAGTTCCCACCAAACGCTCCTGATCAATAATGATGAAGAAGAAGGCAAAGAAAGTCAGGGCTGCTCCAACCACTACTATTGGATGACCTAAAGAGTCTATTGGCTCTCATGATGGAATCATTTTTAAATGATTGAAAAAGTCCACAAAACCTGTTACTGTTGATTCTATAACTAAGAAGTAAAATGTGGCTATTAAACTCTATACAAGAACTACGTCTAAAGGTATTGCATCTACTGATTCACCTGCTCAGGAAGCTATTCCTTTAAGCTCAAATGATGATGAAATGACGCTTAACCAACCATCCTACTCACCACTTCACCAAACCTCACCATCTTTACCACATTCACCTTTCAAAATACCATCCCCTACACCATACAAACAACCATCACCACCCATGAACCAACTCCCTCTAAGCTCATTCTAAATATCCATTCCTTCTGTTCTTCACAACACTAACCAACACCCTTCAAACACATCACATGGCCATTACTTGATCTTCCACGCAACTCGCTTCCTTACTACTAAACCCCTCTGATCACCATCTTTCACTTCCTACATTTCCAACTGTTCAACGCCATCTTGAGACACATATTTGCATCACCACCAAATACATGCCAAATCTCAATTTCTAGGTATCCCAAGCATTTCTTAACTTATAACGCCATTATTGCTTTTTCACCACCCACCTAGACTCAAGAAGTTTATCCCAACTTGGTCATTGTTCGACCCAACAATGAATTGCATGTTGGGTTGATAAGTGTTATGGAAGATATGATCTTGAACGACCCAACTCCTGTCTCCTTCTCACTTGTGCAAAAAGACATGGACACAGACGTTGATGAGCTAAATGTTACTCTCCAACAATCTCTAGAGGATGCCTGGCGTTTATCGACAACCGATTGTTATCAACCAAGACGCGTCTCACTCTATCCCCTTGTGTCCATGATGCTCCCAATACTAGTAGATCATCCTGATCTCTCTTTGTCTTTAGAGTTCTACATGATCATGTCCTTGATGTTGCTTCACCACATTCATTGTGGTTCTAACTGGATGCTTGATTGACTCATTGTGCTTGATCGAATTGTATCGCATCTACCTCTAATAGATCTACGACCAATGAAAAGAACCATGATTCAAAGGCTAAAAGGCACTCGTCTGGCTCCTACACACCCTGTCCTGACTAATCCTATAAAAGAGTGGGCTTCTAGAATCCAACCATCTTACTCTGAGTCCGATGCATTTTTGTTTTGGCAACAATGAATTTTCAAGCACACAAATGTGTCCATGAACTTTCACGCCAATTCCATCATGTTTTCCCTCAATGAGTTTTGGTTATGGAGAACTACCACCTTGCTCATGCATTTTGGAATGGTGCCCCATTTATTACTTTAACAACTCTCATGCCACTTTTGTAGTGGATTCAAATGCTTTTGGTCACAAACTCCTTGATATGATTCCAATCAAAGTTCCCCTTAGAACAATGATCTCTCTTCAACCACCTTAGTACCTAGAAGCTCTAATTCCATAACTTCAACATCTCCTAAGTATTTCATCTGTCTTAACTACAATTGAAGAAGTTGTTAATCGTGACAGTAGTACTTATCCAACATTACCAACTATTATTAATAACCCTCTTTAAAGGATGTAATCGTGTCTATGGATGCCTTGCTGGGTCCATTTGATAACCAAGCTCCTACCACCATACCTAAAACAAACATCGCTATACAAGTAATCCCTCAACCAACTCCACCAACAAATGTACCCCTACCTGTTAACCTCTTGCCCTATACGCCACCCCATCACCTCCTCATCCATCCTTGATCAAGTTAATTCTCTTTTAGTTGAAAACAATGCACGTTAAAAGAAAAAGCTTATTGCAATGTTAGAGGCCAATGAGAGAAGACAAGAAGAGAAGCCGGGTATAATTATAAACACATTTAATTCCTTAGTTAGTCAGATTCTAACTCCAAAACCTTCTACCTTACCGCCACCATTACCATTGTCGGATAACTCCACCAATCCATCACTACTCGGGTCATCATGTGATTTCAAATTCTTATTGATGTTTATCAAATAAGAGGGAGAAATTATGTTGAACATTTTTAACATTCTACATGAATTTGATGCTTTGAACATTTTATATCAACACTTCACATGCTCTAGAATATTTACACTAATTTAATGTTGATCATTTGCTCTAAATATTTTACATTAAATTTCATGCTTTGAACAATCACTCCGTCTGAATTTTTTTGATCTAGTAATAATTCTTTATCTCTTGATTTGATAAATTTCTTTTCTCTACTCTGATAAGTTAGCCACTCTGAAAAATATTTACCTTGCAGTTTTTATAATTATTGTTCTAAACAATATTTACCTTACATTTTTGTTAATTGTTTCTCTGAACAATGATTTGTGACTCACGGGAAGTTATTTATCATACAAACTTAGATTGATTATCTATTATATGTCTATGATATTCTATATGCGTAAACGACTAACATGATAAAACTTTCCTAATCAAATTTATTTAACCTTATTTCATGCTATACTTTGCATAATAATTGTTAAATGTCATAAAGGAGGAGATTGTTAAGACAAAATTATTTGAGAACCCTTTATTTTGAAGTTTAACAAATTTGTCTACCAAAATAAGTGTTTATTAAAAAGATTGTCTAGGATAACTCGTTATACATTATATGACTAAACACTTTCACTAGTACAAATTTGGCTTATTAACTCGCGTAATATGCAATGATTTTCAAGAAACCGAAGCATATAATAATGCGGTGGCCTTTTTGAAATTTTTGCGAACCTATAAGCCTCAGTTGTAAAATAACTGAAGCATATACTATTTTTGGAATCAGTTAATCAAGAACCGAGGCCAAAAGGTGCGCCAAAATTTTCAAATTTTTTTAATAATCTCGTTATTTTTTATTTTTTTTTCTGAACATGACATATGGCTTTGGTTATTTAAACAATTGTTATCGTATAATACTTTGGACATCGGTTAATCAAGAACTGAGGCCAAAATATGCACTAAATTTTTCAAATTTTTTCAAAATTCTCACTATTTTTAATTTATTTTTTCTAAACAGGACATATGACTTCTGTTATTTGAACAATCACTTTCGTATACTACTTTTGACATTGGTTAATTAAGAATTGAGGTCAAAAGGTGCGCCAAAATTTTTAAAATTTTTATAAAATCTCGCTATTTTTAATTTGCTTTTCTAAATAGGACATATGGCTTCAATTATTTGTTGTCATATCTACTTTCTACAACAATTCCCTAAACAACCAAGACAAAAGAGTTGGTTTTTTTGTGTTTTGGAAAGGACATATGGCCTCATTATTTAAATAACTGCTATCATATCTACTTTTCGCAGTGGTTCCATGCACAACTGAAACAAAAACATTGATCAAAATTTCAAAATTACCACTTTTTTTTGGAAGGACATACAACTCAGTTATTTTAACAACAGCTGCCACTTCATGTTTTTCTTCTTCATTCCTATGGTACTAGTGTTGTCGTTGCTCAACTCACTTCATTTTTGTCATCATTGCTCAATCACCGTCATTACTTCACACCTCGTTATTGTTGTCGACCTACGTTTGTTTCTATTGTTATGGTGTTGTTATGGTGAGCGTGATTGTTGGTGTTTTTTTTTTGTATTTTTGTGTTTGCGTTCTTTCATCATATTAATATGTTTTCGATATTTGTGTCTAGGTACTGTAGCATTATGGTGAGATTGTTAATATTTTTTTCAAAATGTGGTATCCATCCTTCTTCATTATAGTTTGTCTTTCATATTCCAAAGTTATTGTTATCTTAAAATTTTATTTTATTTAAGCTTATAATTTTCTAATATGTTGTTATCTTTTTTTGTAAGTTGTATTTGTGATTAATTTATATGTCTATTAATTATATATATATATATATATATATATATATATATATATAATTCCATCTCGAGATCATTACAGTCTTTTAATATTTTATTTCAAAAATCCATGTTGATAAAGTTTTAATAAAGAAAAAAAAAAGGTTTCATTATTTAATCTACCACTAATGTAAGCTTTTATTCACACTTTCTAACTCTTGTGCTAACAACTTCATCCGTGATTTATTTTTTCTTTCACTTTTAAATTTTATTGATGCTAGTAGATCATTAAGAAATTTTTTTCTCACACATGAATATTTTAGTGTTTAAGTACAATTTTGTTTTACCAAGAGACTGAATTCTTACAATGTTTCTTTTTTAAAATTTTGTAAGTTATTTGCAGCTAGAATTCTTAATTTTGATAAACAAATTCTTAACAACATTTTTTTCTAGTTTTATAAATTTATATATTTATTTATAACAAATTACTTTATTCAAATTTTATAATTTTTGATAAAATCATGTTGATATAAATTTTAAAAATATATTTAATATAATATTGATAAATTAATTAGAAATAAAAAGTGTGAGGAGTGATTATAATAAATAAGATAATTTAAATGTATTGTAATTATGATAATAGAAAAATTATCATAATAAATTATTATAATTATGATTGTTTTTTATAAAATTAATTTTAATATATTTTTATTTATTTGGTTAAATAATTTATGTAATAAATTTTTGTGTGTAATAAGTTAAAATAATAAAATTAAATAATAATATGATTGTAGGTAAAAATATTGATTTTTTTAAGAGGCATTGTTCCCACCAATAATTACACATATAACAATATCCAGGGAATCAAATTCTGAGTTTTTTTTTTATTATTTAAAATCTTTCTAAAAAGTGAAGAAGAAATAAAAACAAATATCATATATATATATATATATATATATATATATATATATATATATATATATATATATATATATATATATATATATATACATATAAAAGGAAATAATGTTTATATTTATGATTGAATTTTGTAAGGTAATATATTTTAATTGTATTTTTATTTAGGTAAAGTACATGATTTGATGAGTTAAAAAAATGAAACAAATTTATATGAAAGAGGTTATTTTAAAAATAATTTTTTATTGAAATAAATTGAGTTAAAATAATAAAAAAAGTAAGAATTATTTTATTTGTAATTTTGTTTGTAATAGTCATCCTTCACTCTTCTCCAGTTAAATAAATTTTGTTAAAAAAGATTCCAAAAAATAGGATGTATTTTTCTAATTTTTGACTTTAATTTAAATATCTAATAACTTAAACAAATAATTATCTAATTTGACTTTGAATTTTAATTTTAATTTTTTAAATCTATACCTTTTGTGTTTTAAATTTTTTATAAAATTCTATAAAGACTTTTTATATTTTGCTATATTTTAAATTTATATATTTTTCTAAATAAAACCTTTTAAGAAAAAAATCTATACTTTTTTATTATTTTCTTTAAATAATTATTTTATAAATAAACCTAAATTTTTTACATTATGTTACTAATTTTTAACTTTACGTTAACAAAATTTTCAAATATTTCCATCTACAATCATATTATTATTTAATTCCTAACTTATTACACACAAAAATTACTTACATAAATTATTTTAACTAAATAAATATACATTTCTCAAAATTAATTTAAAAAAAACCATAATTACAATATTTTATTGTGATAATTTTACTATTACCATAATTACAATATATTGAAATTATCTTATTTATTATAATTAATCTTCAAACTTTTTATTTTCTATTAATTGATAAATATTAAATTAAATATATTTTTTAAAATTATATTCACATGAATTTATAAAAAAGTTCAAATTTTCAATAAAGTAATTTATTATAAATAAATGTACAAATCTATAAAAATAGAAAAAAATGTTAAGAATTTGTTCCTAAAGAAATGAATTTCAATAACAAACATGTTTATAATCAATTAACCTATGGAAACTACCATCCAAAACTAGTTGTATGTTATAAATCATATAACTAGCATTCATCCATTTACCAGTTAAAGGTTTCAAAATTAAGACATAAGGTTTAATCATGAGTGTGCTTCTCTTCGCTAACTCAAGATTTTTTCTCTCTCTTAATGTATTGTTATTTTTCATCAGGTCGTTCAGGTTCGAATTCCATAACCCTTTTCTGGAATTCAATAAAAGGGGATTGGACAGGAATATTGGAAAAAGAGATTAAAAAAAGTTAATACAAACGAATATAAATGTTTTTTCCTCTTAGTGTCACGGGTCTCACACATACTATAGAATTAAACTATGAAAATGCAAACAACACAATTTTTAAGAGTTTTTTTTTTTAAAACACTTCTTGATTGAGGAAAATTGATTAAAAATTGTAAAATCAAGGAGAAACATTAAATTTTATACATTTTAATTAATGAAGAAAGAGAGTACTTAAAAAACATAAAGTATTAAAGAATGATATTGCTCTTTTTTAAAATTATTTATTTAATTCTTAAATGGTGAAAAGTTACCAATTCAGTTTTTCAGAAAATAGTCTAATTAAAGTGGTCTTTAATAACATAATTTAATGAAAAAATTGGTTCTTATCATATTTTAATAATCAAACAATCTTATCAAAATTTAAGAATGCTGTGTGATGTAGAACTTCTTACATATTTAAGGATTAAAATAATTACATTATATTTTAAAAAGAATTTAAATTTACCTTATCTTTACACCGAATCATTGACCAATTGTTTTTTCTCTGAAATATTTTACCCAATAAATAAACGAGTATATTTAAGGATTAAAATAATTACAATAAATTTTGAAAAGAATTTAAATGAGAAGTAACTTATCTTTACACCGAATCATCGACCAATCGTTTTTTCCTTAAAATATTTTACCCAATTAAAAAACGATTATTTTTAAGGATTAAAATAATTACATTAAATTTTAAAAAGAATTTAAATGAGAAGTAACTTATCTTCACACCGAATCATTGACCAATTGTTTTTTCCATAAACTATTTTACCCAATAAATAAACGATTTGTTACATTTAGCTTATCCAATAAAGATAGAATAATACAATGTAATATAATATATATATATGTACCAACACAACATAAAACACCTATCTGCTCCTTTCCTTGTTTCCATCCGCACTCACGTTCTTTGTTGATTCACTCATCCACTGTGTGCCTTGCGATTGCGACAATGGGCGCCAGCAGCGACCCGACCCAAGACGGGTCAGACGAGCAGCAAAAGCGGTCTGAGATCTATACCTACGAGGCGCCGTGGCACATCTACGCTATGAACTGGAGTGTCCGCCGTGACAAGAAGTATCGCCTTGCCATCGCCTCCCTCCTCGAACAGTACTCTAACCGCGTCGAGATTGTTCAGCTCGACGATTCCAACGGTGAGATCCGCTCCGACCCGACCCTCTCCTTCGAACACCCCTACCCTCCAACCAAGGCCATCTTCATCCCCGACAAGGACTGCCAACGCCCCGACCTCCTCGCCACCTCCTCCGACTTTCTCCGCGTCTGGCGTATCGCCGACACGGACGCAGAATCCTCCCCTCGCGCAGTCGAACTGAAGTCCCTCCTTAATGGAAACAAAAACAGCGAGTACTGTGGGCCCCTCACCTCCTTCGACTGGAACGAGGCCGAGCCGCGCCGCATAGGTACTTCCAGCATCGACACCACCTGCACCATCTGGGACATCGAGAAGGAAACTGTCGACACACAGTTAATAGCGCATGACAAAGAGGTTTACGACATAGCGTGGGGCGGCGTTGGCGTGTTCGCTTCCGTCTCTGCCGATGGCTCCGTTAGGGTTTTTGATCTCCGTGACAAAGAGCACTCCACAATAATCTACGAGAGCTCTGAACCGGACACTCCTCTGGTTCGGCTGGGGTGGAACAAGCAGGACCCGAGGTACATGGCCACTATTATCATGGACAGCGCCAAGGTGGTGGTGCTGGATATTCGCTTCCCCACACTGCCTGTGGTGGAGCTGCAGCGGCACCAGGCCAGCGTCAACGCCATTGCATGGGCCCCGCATAGCTCCTGCCATATATGCACTGCAGGGGACGACTCTCAGGCGCTGATTTGGGATTTGTCATCCATGGGTCAACCCGTGGAGGGTGGGCTTGATCCAATTCTTGCGTACACTGCTGGGGCGGAGATTGAGCAGCTTCAGTGGTCGTCTTCGCAGCCTGATTGGGTCGCCATTGCTTTCTCTACTAAACTTCAGATTCTTAGGGTTTGATTATTATTATTCCTGTTTTATCCTCTTTTTCTTTGTTTCCTCCATGTGCAAACCGGACTTTGGGATAATTTAGACTTGAAATCACATCTCTATCTCTGTTCCGTTTATTGTTGAAACCGATGATGATGATATGTGAGTTTTAAACGGAAGTAGTTTTATTTGGTGTTTAGTGTGAAATTCAAAGTTTTGCTTAGTGTATTTCTGCCACGGTAGTCTATGAAAAGATCAATTTTGGCGTCACCGGCATTGTTTTAAGTTTTATTGTTTTAAGTTTTCTGGGGCAGCATTGTCCATAAGTTTCTGAAATTTAGTAGCCTCATTGCAACTGTTGACATTGCTGGAAACTGTAGACAAATTTGACTTATGAGGGTTGAAAACCTTGATATTATTTGGCACATTCTTGTTTACTAGTTTAGTAGGAAATGATCCAGTATGTAAATGTTTTGTTTGGTGAATCTTTAGCTCAATTAAATTCTATTATATGTGCCATAGAGGTTGTGTTATGTGTTTGACACTGACTATTTGTTGTTTGGGTTTTGTGCCATTTTCTTGAACTGTAACATAATGTTCATGGTTGAGGAGGAAAAATGTGGTTCTTGACTGTGTTTTTTTGCTGTTGGTGTTTGTTTCTTTGGATGATGGGTGCATTTCTGTTTTTCTAGATGCTATGGTTTCTTTATTGTTTAATCTTCCTGGTGTGTCCTAATTAAGGCAAAGCTGATCCAAGAGGGTACAGAGTGGTCTCTGCCGGACCAATTCCCTTTCTTTTCTTTTATCTTTACACTGTGCAATGTTTGTTTCATTTCAACTGACTATGGTTCTGCTTTAAGATTTTTAGCTTTCCTTTTTGTACTCTAGACTTAAGGTCATTGAAGGGGAAGAGTTTAGTGGTTGAAGGTGAAGTTAAAGGGTTTAGACTTTAGAAAAGCATTCTGCACACAATGTTGTTGACCGGAGTTTTGGTTTTCTGTTATTATTATAAAAAAATGAAAGCATCTGAACTGATGAACTTTTTTCCTTTACATATATGAAAAATATCCAATTCCTCCTTCAGTTGACTCCAAGTAAACTGTTATTGTTGACAACTACTGATACAAGAGACGGATGATGGATTTGGATTCTGTTAGCTGTAAAATCTATTGGATTTGCACTCAAGCAGTCATTACAGGAAAATTTCTTTAGAAATGTCTTTTTAAAATTTTAGAAATTATTGTTATATATTGTAATTGTGTGCATGCATGTGCACAATTTGATTGTTGTAAATGTTAAATAACTCACCTGATGGGCTTTGTGCTTGAAATCATGTTTTTCCAGATCTTTTAAGAATTTTGTCCAAGATGGTTAAACCTTGTAAATTCCCTTTAGTTGGCACAATAGGACTGGATCTTGAGGGCTGTTGGATTTTCAATTTCAAACTTCGTGCTTAACTGGATAATAAGTTAATTTGAGCAGCATTGTATGTGTAGAGGGTATTTGGAAAGTATCTTTAAGAAATGAAAATAAAATAATCTTTAATATATCCTATAACCTAATAGGTAATGTTCCGTGAATAAACCACGATTTATTCTGGTTAAAGAATTTTTAAGAAATAATCCTTTGGTAACTCCCCAACAAGAACTGCAAGCCTTAATTGCAACATCAAAGCCAAAGGTATATGAATTGATGGATTTTTGACGTAGCCAGCATATGAATTGATGGATTTTTGACGGAGCCAGCATTTATTCTTAGTTTAATGGTACTGACTTCTGTTGGTTCGGAAGAGGTGGATAACCAGAAAATATATTGAATGACTTGATAAAATACCAATTGTTCTTTATTTGTATTATCTGTTATAACGGGCAAATTTTAGGATCCATTGGTACTCTCTATCTGAATCATTTCAATGGGAGTGAACTTATTAATGGCCACCAAATTGGAGAGATGATTTAGACTAGTTTGATTAGTGTAGTTAATCACCTGTTACTCTGCACAAACTTGCTCCTATTCTGCACACACTTGCTCCAATGCAAAGTTTTTGAATGATATCTACTAGTTTATGATGACATGGATAGATGATTGATCATCTCTCGTCTTGTCTTGGTAGATTGATTGAGGGGGTGTAAACTTCTGACATCATGATCGGTGGCGTTGTGAAGCCTTTAGATTATTTTAGTTTCAATTAACAAATAAATCTTGAAAAACAGCAAGATGAGTCAAATTTACTGAAGAATTATAGGGATATGTAGCTCTTCATGGATGTAAATAATAATGCTATCACTTTTGTAGGTATCTTGCATTTATATGAAAAACTTGAAACAAGGTCAGCAGTATTTCCATCTTATGAAGGTTATAGTAGATCACTTTAAGTGACAGGATGAAGTATCTAGTGAAAATGTTGTATATAAAAAGTTGTAAAAATAACCTCGAGCTTAAATCTTCATCTGAAAGTGATACTTCACAATTAAAAGAAATTTAAATACATAAAATATAAATAATTTAATTTCAAATTGTTTAATTTTTTTATTATAAAATAATTTAAAATTTCTCTAAGAACATGAATTACTATTTTAAAGTTCTCCGTTCAAATACACTAGTTAGTTTTAATAAAAAGAAAATAACAATGAATATTAGTGGTTATTGTATAATAGGAATTTTGAACACTCCAAACTAAGGGTAAAATTATTTTGGGTATAAACAATTTTCCATTTATTCCCATATTCTATACCATCATAACTAATAATACTTGAATAACATTCAATTTTTTTTATTAACTATTAGTGGATACATATATGTGTTATATTCACTTTTTCTATGTATATTTTTTTGTGATGAAAAAAATAAAATTATTTTTATTCTTATTGCTATAATTATAAAATTAAATATAAATAAATTTTGTAAGTAATCTTTTAATTAAAAAAATATTAAATTTAAAAAAATGGCCAAATTAAAAAAGTTGACTAAATTTAAATAAACTGTTACTTAGAAGATAATATTGATAAAATAATTAATTTAATTTAAAAAACATAAAAAAAAATTAAATAAAAAGATAGTTATATATATATGGGATTTGCTAACGCGTACGCCTGTTTTTCAGTTGGTACATTTTAGCAATGTGTACCGGATTTTAGTAGACAAAAATACCCTTATATATTATGGATTTCAAGTTTTAAGGTTAAGGGTATTTTAATAATTTTCATTCTCAAAACTTAAAAAAAAGAAAAAAAGAAACCCCCAAACCCTTACTTACCTCTCTCATTCTCTCAATCCTTTCTCTTTTATCTCTCTCACTCCAACCTTTTCTCTGTCATCCCTACTGTAGTCCCAATTGAAAAAAATCAGAAACACATGCCTTTAAAAAATTTTCCTTTGCAAAGAGTTGAGTCATTGACATATTCACCAAGGCAAAGGTTCATTCAAGATCTCTTCAATTTCACCATCTTCACTAACCTCTCTAATTTCATCATCTGTATTTGTTGAATCATCATCTCTAAAAAAATCCTCCAGGCCAATTACCAATTCTTTCGGATGTCATTATGCTTGTGAAAATTAGATAAAATTATATACGACAAAAATTATAAAATGAAAACTTATTATAAAGTCATTTTTTGTAAGAAATTGTTTAACAACTGAGTGTTTCTGATTTTTTTCCTGGCCAATTACCAATTCCTTTGATGTCATTATGCTTGTGAAAATTAGATAAAATTAGATAAGACAAAAATTATAAAATAAAAACTCATTATAAAATCATTTTTTGTAAGAAATTGTTTAACAACAAGTATTTCTGATTTTTTCCAGATCAATTACCAATTCCTTTATGCTTGTGAAAATTGGATAAAATTAGATAAGACAAAAATTATAAAATAAAAACTCATTATAAAATCATTTTTTGTAAGAAATTGTTTAACAGCGAGTATTTCTGATTTTTTCCAGGTCAATTACCAATTCAATTCCTTTATGCTTATGAAAATTGGATAAAATTAGATAAGACAAAAATTACAAGATGAAAACTCATTATAAAATCATTTTTCTGTCATCCCTACTGTAGTCCCAATTGAAAAAATCAAAAACACCCTACTGTAGCCCCAATTGAAAAAATCAGAAACACTTGCCGTTAAACAATCTTACAAAAAAATGATTTTATAATGAGTTTTGATCTTATAATTTTTGTCTTATCTAATTTTATCCAATTTTTACAAGCATAAAGGAATTGGTAATTGACCTGGAAAAAATCAGAAATACTTGTTGTTAAACAATTTCTTACAAAAAATGATTTTATAATGAGTTGACATCCGAAAGAATTGGTAATTGGCCTGGAGGGTTTTTTTAGAGATGATGATTCAACATATGCAGATGATGAAATTAGAGAAATTAGTGAAGATGGTGAAATTGAAGAGATCTTGAATAAACCTTTGCGTCAAGGTGAATATGTCAATGACTCAACTCTTTAGAAAGACAAATTGTTTAAAGACAAGTGTTTCTGATTTTTTCAATTAGGGCTACAGTAGGGATGACAGAGAAAAGGTTGGAGTGAGAGAGATGAAAGAGAAAGGATTGAGAGGAATAAGAGAGGTGAGTAAGGGTTTGGGGGGTTTCTTTTTTTTTTTTTAAGTTTTAAGAATGAAAATTATTAAAATACCCTTAACCTTAAAACTTGAATCCATGATATATAAGGGTATTTTTGTCTACTAAAATTCGGTACACATTGCTAAAATGTACCAACTCAAAAACAGGCATATGCGCATTAGCAAACCCCATATATATATATATATATATATATATATATATATATATATATATATATAATGTAACTATAATTGTGAATGGAAAATAATTAATGTAGGTTGTTTGCTAGGAGAGATTAAAATAATAATTAAAAGTAAAATAATTGAAAAAAAAACACTGAAACTTTATGTTATTTTTATTTATCTATATACTCATCAAGTAGAACATTAACGTCTATTAAAGGTAAAATTTATTAAACGATGTACTTATCTTCGTCCAAATATCTTTAATATATTTATATTTAATTTTTTAAAATTAATTTTATTAATATATTTTACATATTCTATCTTTAATATATTTATATTTAATATATTTTAAATTAATTTTATTAATATATTGCTCATATTTAAGTTATCTCGACCACCTAAAATTATATATATTTAATTTAAAAATATTTGATAAAATATGTTTAAGTTAAGAAGAACGGTAAATCGTATTAGTCAAAGTTAATCTAACATTATTAGACCATGTAGATTAATTAATTTCATCATGATATACAATATAGTATATCAGGTAAATTAATTACATTTATTCATTGCTTATTTAATATTGTTTGACGCACGTGACTGGTTATAGTGTTTGAGTGTCTTTTATAAACATACCCATCATTTGGCTTGAAAAGGACAAGTACTTAGATATCCCCGATCTAAGGAAGAGCAGTGATTCTTAGAGTGAGTGTGAAGAGTTCAAGGTTGTCTTTGCGAGGTATAGTTGGCTCCATAAGGACATTTTGGCAAATACCACGGGGTCTTTGTGAAGATAGTATTGTATGGTATCTACGAGAAACAGGATGGTTGGAGAGAATGAAGTAGGATCCAAAATAAACGAAAATGTAACAAGAGTTTATTGAATTCAGGAGTGTTGTGGAGATGAACGCCCTAAGGCAAAAGAATGTCAAACTTATGACCAAGGTGGAGACTGGCGACAAAGGAAAGAAGAAGGTCACAACATCGAAGATCGACGAGGTAAGCAATAACAATAATACCAAAAGACGAGGCACATTGAGTACTTCGTTTGTGATGCGAGGAAGTTGGCATCATCCTTTTGTAGACGACATCATGGAGGTTCCCCTCCCAAGTAATTTGAAGTCCCTCACTGTAGACCAGTATAAAGGTAGAACTGATCCTGATGAGAGTGTGGATGTTTGTGTCACATAGGTCAGCTTGTATACCATTGATGACTTAATCATGTGTAGAGTTTTTCGCACAACTTTGAAGGGAGCAACGCTAAATTTGTTTACCCACCTACCTCCTTTCTCCATAGAAAGGTTTAACATCATGTCATCTCGTTTTTGCGCTTAGTTTGCCACTAGTTGGCTACACTATCTGACTTCGCTAGTGAATATAACACAAAAGAAGGGAGAGTCCCTGCGTGCTTTCATGGAGCGATTCGGCAAGGTTGCACTTAATATCATAAATCTCATGCTTATAGCTTTCAACCTGGACGAGTTGAGGCAATGGGTTGCCAAGTTCATGTAGCTTGAAGAATTGAGAGAGTTTAGAAACAAAGTGAAGGCAAAAATGATGCCTAGTGAGGGAAAACCTAGTGACCAAGGTGGTGGGGTAAATACTTGAAAAAATCATATGTTAAAGGGACAAAATTGTTTAAACAGAAAAATACATTAATAAAGAATGTTCAACATTGATAAGATAAATATGTTTAAAGGGAAAAATACATTAAGAAAGAATGTTCAACATTGATAGGATAGATAATTAAAGGGAAGTTAAGAGTAACGAAGAGTATACCTAAAACCTTGAATACAATTTTCTAAAATCTTCCACTCTAATACAATATCAATCTTAGCATATCATTTCATTTGCTCTGATACATACTCACATCTATTCAAGTACATTGTAACATGCATTTACATACATATTTTTTAGGCTTACTAGCTTACTTGGTCTCTATGTTAAGTGATTTTTTTTTTCAATTTAGTACCCAGTTTTAAAAGTGCATACATTGGGTCGCAAAGTTTTCAAAATTGTATGGATGAAGTCCTATCCGTTAAGTTGGTAACAATGGGCGTTAACTTCGCGCTGACGTGGCTGCACTTTTTTCTCTCTCCTTTACTCTTCCTGCCATCTTTTTCTCTCTCTTTTCTATTCCTCTCAACATTAACTAATTAAAAGCAGTAAGTGATATGATTATACATGTGTCATGTGATTGCGGTGCTTGCTATACAAATCACACAGAAAAGAAAGAAAAAAATCTCAGCGAAGAGAAAAAAAGAATTGAATGAACATGAAAAAAGAAGTGAGGAAGAAACATACAACTTTCAATCTATTGAGTATATTATCAAATTGAGCGGTGTCGAAGGCCCAATGGTTTGGCTTCTCAAGGCCAATACCTTTAATTGATATAGAAGAGAATAAGCATATTGATTGCAAGAGAGATAAAAAGGAAAAGTAAGATTGAAGAAAAAGAGGAAGAAGAAACAAGTAGTGTCTTGTTTGTTTTGGACTCGAACGTGTCCTTTGATCTCCTGCTTCTCTCTTTCGAGACCTTCTCCTTCTTCTCAACCCTAACATTACACATAATACACTTGAATTCAATATATATGTCTAAAGTAAACAATTAATTGAAAAAAGGTGGAAGGAGAGAAGGAGGATTCACCATTTGCTTCATAAGGCGAAAAGCAGCGGATTGCCTGGCGACACCGACGTAATAGAGAGGAGATTCAGGCGCCGCCATGACTCCCACCGTACATCGCTGCTGCTGCCTTTCTTTCTCTTACTTCTTCTCCTTCTAGTGCTTTATTTTAGAAACCCCAAACACAACCTCTCGTACCAACCACTGCTCGCTAAGGATTTTCGTTTTGGTCGAGATTGAAACTAAAACCAAAAGCTTCTTCACTTTCAATAATCCTGACCACCACTCTCATTCTTCTCGTATTCTTCTTCTTCTCGATAAACCCTCATTCTCCCATTTCCACACCACGGAGGTCACTCCTCCTCGCTCCCTCACCATGTTCCGTCAAATCCGATGGA
Organism: Vigna umbellata; assembly: GCF_029865625.1. Taxonomy (NCBI): domain Eukaryota; kingdom Viridiplantae; phylum Streptophyta; class Magnoliopsida; order Fabales; family Fabaceae; genus Vigna; species Vigna umbellata. Next base: position 17,508,275 of record NC_142169.1, on the reverse strand, counting down.
ATCCTCAAATATCATTGTCTCTTCCCACAACACACTGCTCTCTCCATTCTCATCCTCCCCTTATTCCTCCTTCTCCACTTCTACATCGTCGTTACCACCGTCCGGGACCACTTCTCCCTCGAAACCACCAAACTGCAGAAAGAGATAAAGAAAAAAAATGTCCCATAATTATGAAAGTCATTAATATAGAAAGAGAAAAAGCTGGACATTGCAGAAAGAACAGATGAGAGAGAAGAAAAAGATCAGATTTTATAGCCACGTCAACACGAAGTTAACTCTGTTTATGCCAATTTAATGGAAGATACTTGATTCATACAATTTTTACAACTTTAAGACCCAATGTATGCACTTTTAAAACCGAGTACTGAACTGAAAAAAATCATTTAGCGTAGGGACCAAGTAAGCAATTAAGCCTATTTTTTATATACATAGAAGCATTGCATACATGATTTATGACTTATAATAAACAACATACATGCATTGCATAGATCACTTATGACTTCTGGAAGTCATATATCATTCACACTTGATCTTGAATAACATTTTGATATCATTGCTCTGACATTGATATACTCTAATCTGATGCTGTAATACAAGTAAGGGGATACTGCTCATATATTTGGCAACTCTGATACATAAGTAGTATTATTGCATATCGTTTAGCCTAACACAATAAAGGTTTTTACTTGGCCTAACACAAAAATGACTAAGAGAAATATATTGTTTACTTTGATACAAACATATTCACATTGTTCAGACTTTGATTCACAATGTCGAAACATTTTCAAAATCAACAAAGACATATTTATTTTAGCATGTGTATTTGATAAACATAAAAAAGGGAGAGATTGTTGAAACAAAGTCATATAGAGAAACTAGATTGTCTAGCAACCCATGTTTTAAAGTTTATTAAACAATACTCAACGAAATATTGCTTCTAGAAAATAACATCTAAACAAATAGATATACTAAAAGATAATATTGAATGAAGTAAATGTTTGTGATCGTTTATTCGAAACACTAAACATTACAGTGTATGAGATGATTGAAGTTATTCTACCTAATATACAACATTTGAAATGCAAGGCATATACCTAAACGATAAGTTTACTCATACATAAACGGTGTAACATTACAGAGACAACTTTATGAAACAAGCATCTAGAAAATTTGTTATATACATCAATTTGTCATTAAACGATTCTTTAATTAAATGATGTTGACATATGAAAGAATGCTCTAAACACATAATGTGTTTGATGATCATCAACAGTTAAAACAATTAATATTCTACGAAAAAGTGTTATTGTATTTACATGCCTTGTCCTCTTTTTCTATGCAGGAAATGGAAACACCTAGCTTTTAAGCTCTGCACAAAAATTAAAAAGACGTTGTGAGATAAGAAGGCATTCGTAGAATGTTTCTCTTAAAGCTTCTAGCTAAAAAAAAGATCATACAAGCTATTGGTGTGAAAGTACACTGTCACTCTGCAACATTAACTTGAGTCTGAATAAGCCACCTAAAAAGGATATGAAGCATCTCTGGATGTCAAATCTATGCCCAATTATCATCTCTCGTGGAAGTCTATATAAAGAAGCCTAGCAGAAGAAAAGAAGGAGATGATGAAAGAATGCACAAGTTAGAGCAAGAGAGAATGTGAATAATAAGAAAGATGAGAAAAGAGGAAAAGAAGAAAAGAAGAAAAGAAGAGAAAAGAGAACTATCATTGCATAATTACCTTGTTGCTCTATCCTCAAATATCATAATCTCAACAGATTCCATTCAAAGAAAAGAACAAAAGAGCTATCATTGAATATTTGCTCCATCCTCAAAACAAGATAGCAACTATTGAATAAGCACTCTATTCTAAGCTCACATCATCTAAAGCTTTTGATCAGAAAGAAATAAAAAGCGATGGCAAGCTTTCAGAAATATTTTGTAGTACTCATATATCCTCTCTAAGAGAGTTGTTTCTGACTACTAAGAAAACACTTGTAAGCTAGGAGTGGTTTAGAACACTTAGACTAGTCAAGATTGACTAGGGAAATCAGAAGTGGTTTAGAATACTCAAACTGGTTAGTATTGACTAAGGAACTAAGAGTGGTTTAGAATACTTAGACTAGTCAAGATTGACTAGGGACATGTTTAGATAGTAGACGTAGTGACATGTTTTTAATAAATAAGAAAAATTTCTATATCGGTTCTAATTATAACCGATATAGATAGTGGACACAGTGAAATTTTTGTAATAAATTGAAATCGTTTTATACTAGTTCTAGATATATTCGATATAGAAAGTAGATTCTATAACTTTTCAATTTCACCGTTTTGTCTACCTAAATCCCTAACTCTAACTTCACCTTCTAGCACAACTCTTTAATCTTTTTCTTGCATTTCCTTCTTCTTCTTCCTAATCTTCCCCATTCATTTCCTCTATCCATTAACCTCTTCATCACCTTTTATATTATCTCCCCACTTAACACCTTCTTTTTCCCTTCGTAAGTCGAAATGGTTCGCACTACCACACTTACCTCTCACGTGGATAGTGACCAGTGTCAATAACACTGGTTATGGTGGCATCGTCTTTGACCAAGGACACTACGACAAGGGTGGTGGCTCGACAGAGTAAGAACTAGAGTTAGCTCACGATTCATCAATGGTTCGTGTTTTCTCTCGAAAATGTTGTTCCTACTTTGATTTCTTTCTTCTTCTTTTTTTACTTCGTGTAGATGTGTTTTAATCTTTTTCTTGAGGGCTTGTTTTTCATGTTTGTTTTTGCTTAAGAGAAGTCCAGTCATCCTCAGATGCATGAACATTAGACCAAGTTTTTGGCTTTTTCTTATTTTGTTCTGAAATAGAAAAAACATTGGTTTGCTTGGTTTCTTTCTTCTTTTTTGTATTTCATCAGTGTGTACGTAAAACCAAGTCAACCTTTTTAAAAGTATAAATAGAAATATGAATCTTATTATAATGATGATTCTTCTTCTTCTTCCTCTTCTTAAGTGTTAAATAGATTGTTATATGTGGATTACTTTGGAGATGAATGTGAAAAATGAGTTAATAGATTATCTTGGGATAAAGAATGTGAGAATACAAGTAATAAGTTGATACTTTTTTTATACCACTTGTAGCTAGAATTGATATATAATGTGACCCTTTTTATACTAGTTCTAAAATTGGTATAGAAAAGTAAAAACTTTTTATACCTACTATTTTTACATCAATTCTGAAATTGTTATAAAAAACTATTTTCAACTAGTATAAAAAGATTGTTCTACATTAGTTTTTATAAAACTTCGTTCTTTCGCTCAACAACACCATTTTATTTGGTGTTCTAATAGTAAAATAGTTTTATTTTATGCCATATTTTTCAAAAGAAGCTTGGAAATTTTCATTTTCAAATTCCCCATAGTCGCTTTAAACAACAAGAATTGACCAGCTAATTTTCATTTTGAACTTGTTTTATAAATTTATTAAAGATTGGAAGACACATCTTGTTGTTCAAAAGCTTTGCCCATATCCATTTAGTATAATTATCAACAATGACAATACCGTATTGTTTACCACTCAAATATTCAATCCTTGTCGGTTCAAAAAGATCTAATTGTATATGCTCAACTGGTCTTTGAGTAGAAATCGTTTACATTTTTTAAAGGACTTTTAACTTGCCTTTTACACATTATTGATAAAGAAGATTATCTTTGATTCACATATTTGGAAAGCCTCTTACGCTACTATGTTTTTATAGTTTAAAGTGAAGTCTTAAACATGCATGACCGCACTTCATATGCCAAAGCCAATGATCCTCTTTAATAGTCATGAGACAATATACCTTTTTGAGCTAATAACTTGTCCATATCAATTTTATAAAAATTACTCTTTTTTTTTTGTAGTAGATAATCCAATCTCATCCTTTATCAATGATACATTGATCTTAGTTAAAAATAATATCTCAATCATTGTCACACAATTAACTGATGTTCAATATATTGTGTTTCAGACCACCTACTAAAAGAACATTATTAATAAATATTGAAGCTTTCATAATTACCATTTCTAATTATTTTTCTATACTATCCTTCAAAGATTACCTTGTCACCTTTCTCATTTAAAGGCATTGGAAAAAAGACATTTTCTTATCATGTGTCTCAAGTAAACACTCTCCAGATAATATGACAAGTGTAATTAATTTTGTTTTAGATACCCATATGTGTGAGTCTTTTGTTCATATAGAATACCCTTCTTATAGGGTTACTAGAAGATATAGTATTATGAGAGTTCATTTTAGTACAAATCTTTTTCTCCTATCCTATCCTTGTTTTATAACAAGTCTTTCTTGAATTTCTTATCAAAAGAACCAAGAATGTCCCACTTATATCATATTCGAAAAGGGGTTTTCTAATAACAGAATTTTCTGAAATCAAATCGTTCGCTATACTTACTTTATGCTTAAACAAAATTTTAATTATTCATTAACTTACGTATATATAATCATTTTAGAGGACATTTTATCCTTTCAGTCTCTAGACTTAAAACTCCCTTATTCTACTTTATACCTATATATTTTTTAATTGGTTTTAGTTCACATCATCCAAATATATTTATTAGGAATTAAAACAATTAATTTCTAAATATAAAATTTAAGCCTAAAGATTATATGGATGCAAAATTAAACAATGAAACCAGAAGAAAAATATATTGCTTAAACAACACTCTTTTACAGCAACTTTCTGTATCTTTCAATCGTATATGTGTTCTTTTGTTATGTGTGTTTGGTATAAAATATCATATAAATTATTTATTGCATAAACATAATTCCTCTTAGCAGAAAACAACCTTACAATCACCAAGCTGGATCTAAATTATGAGCAAGTATTGAACCAAAAGCAGATGAACCCAAGTGAAAGAATGGCCATAAACTTCATTTATCCATTCGTGTCCTCTCACAATTTATTTCTGTCGTTTCTGTGTGTGTGGGGGGTCTCTTGTTGCCCACAAAATTCAACCTTGATATTTTCCTTTGAAGGTTTTGTACTCTGAAAAATAAATATTTTCTTTCAAAAGTTTAGAATTTGAGTGAATTTTATTGTCCACTGATGTAAGTGGAAAGCCCATAAGCTGGTCCACTTTGGACTCAAGGTTTAGATCCAACCATCAATATATACATATATAGCAGAAAAATAAGAGAGACAGAAAAATAAAGCACCAATCACAACCATTCATTGCATGAGAGGCTATCCATAATCTCATCCTCACTTACGCTCATGAGTCACAGCCACACATCCACGTTGCCTCCTCTTGCTTCCCTATTAAACTTTAAAACACATAACAACATGGAACCTCATTCTACTCTACTGCTTCACTTCTGCTACACAAAATCCACTGCTCAAACATGGCTTCGGCTACTCTCTCTGTAGCCAAACCAGCTCTTCAGGTTCAATAACTTATCCATTTTCATTCATCCTAAGATAGATAGTTGTGTTTCTTATTGTGCCATATTTTATAAGGCTAAGGTTGTTGTTTATGATAGTTTTTCATTCCTCTGTCTATTCAGGCAAATGGGAAAGGCTTCTCTGAGTTCTCTGGTCTTCGCAGCTCATCAAACCACCTTCCCTTTTCCAGAAAAGCTTCTGAGGATTTCCATTCTGTCATTGCCTTCCAGACTTATGCAGTAAGTTCCTTACTCTACTCCATTAATGACTGTCTAATTTTACTGTAAAGTAAAAGTACTAGGTAAGTGGATATAATAGATATACAACATATACAAGAAATTATCACATACATATATATACAGATAGATAGATAGATATACTTCCAGAACTATGTAACGAAACCAAATTTTTCATATGGTACATTAGAAAGTCCTTTAGTTTATAATTTGGCTTTTTTAGCTGTTGATATACCACAAATTATTTATAATGTGTCTGAACCAAAAACACACACTCAATTCGCGATCATCATTCTGTAAGAGTTCTTGCTTTGAATTATCAGAGTATGAACTAGGCCTTTCAACATTTGAGCACAAAAAGAAACAAGGAAAGGAAACACCAGGGTGAACCAATGAATTGTTAATCATGCATACGATGATATGAAAGAGTTAATTAGAAAGAAAAAGATGCGTGATGTGTTTAACAATGTTGGTATTATGGGTACTTTTGAAGGTTGGAAGCAGTGGAGGATACAAGAAGGGTGTGGTGGAAGCAAAATTGAAGGTTGCCATAAACGGATTTGGAAGAATTGGAAGGAACTTCTTGAGATGCTGGCACGGTCGTAAAGAGTCCCCTCTTGATGTCATTGCCATCAACGACACTGGTGGTGTGAAACAAGCCTCTCACCTCCTCAAGTACGATTCTATCCTTGGAACCTTCGATGCTGATGTCAAGCCTGTGGGCAGTGATATCATCTCCGTTGATGGAAAAGAAATCAAAGTCGTCTCTGACCGTAACCCTGCCAACCTTCCTTGGAAGTAAGCTTCTTCTTCAGTTCCATGCAATTAAAGTCTCTTTGGATACAAAACTATAAGTACTTTTCAAAGTTTCTCTTGCTAGAAACAAGACTATGTTTGTGTCCAAACATGCTCCTAGTTTACTGAAATTTTGAAGTGGTTTTCTAAGAGTGAGATGCATGAAGGTGAACGTGTGGTTTTATTGCAGGGAGTTGGGGATAGACTTGGTGATTGAAGGAACTGGGGTGTTTGTAGACAGAGAAGGTGCTGGGAAACACATTCAAGCAGGAGCTAAGAAGGTACTCATCACAGCACCTGGTAAAGGAGACATCCCCACCTATGTGGTCGGTGTCAATGAATATGATTACAGCGCAGATGAACCCATCATCAGCAATGCCTCTTGCACCACTAACTGCCTTGCACCCTTTGTCAAGGTCCTCGACCAGAAATTCGGTAATGTTCCTTCTCACCACATTTTCTGTCAAATTCATTCCTCGTATTTGATAAGGACATGATCAAACATCCTGGTTTGACATGTTTTGAAAGATGGTTTGACAATTTCTCACCACTATGGCAATGGAAACTGACAATCCATGGCAGGTATCATCAAGGGAACCATGACAACCACTCACTCTTACACCGGAGACCAGAGGCTTCTTGATGCGAGCCACCGTGACCTAAGGCGTGCTAGGGCCGCAGCTCTGAACATTGTCCCCACTTCAACCGGAGCAGCAAAGGCGGTGGCCCTTGTGCTGCCAACCCTGAAAGGGAAACTGAACGGCATTGCACTGCGTGTGCCAACCCCAAATGTTTCAGTAGTGGACCTTGTCGTTCAGGTGTCAAAGAAGACCTTTGCAGAAGAAGTGAATGCAGCGTTCAGAGAGAGTGCAGAGAAGGAGCTGAAGGGAATTCTGTCGGTGTGTGATGAGCCTCTTGTGTCTGTTGACTTCAGGTGCACTGATGTGTCTTCAACCGTTGACTCCTCGTTGACCATGGTGATGGGAGATGACATGGTGAAGGTGATTGCTTGGTATGACAACGAGTGGGGCTACTCCCAAAGGGTTGTGGATTTGGCAGACATTGTTGCCAACAAATGGAAGTGATGATCAAAGCTCGTTGCTATTTTATTATGCACCATGCACGCCATTGTAATTTTGTATGCTACTACAACACTTGTTGCTTCATTCCTTCTAAACACCTACTGAGAAACACAACCATCAATTTTCTCTGCCTTCTCATTGTCCAATAAAATTCTTACCTTCAAATCTCAATCTTACACCTGCTCGGTTTCAGATATTTTACATTTCTAGATTCTTTTTCTTTGCAAATCAATTATAAATGGTCCCTACAGAGATTGCATAAAACACAGAGCTTCAATAAGTTATGATCTCATTGTGCCCCAAGTTTAATCTTCTTTAAATTTAATCATGTTCAAATTTAAGTCTTAGTTCCTCTTTTGGGCAAGTAACTTTGAGTCTTCATAAGTTCAATAGTTTGATTTTGATTTATATATTCTCAAAAAATCGATGGTTTTGGTTTGCATAATTTTCATTTCTTAATTTTGATTCATGCACTTAAAAAAAATATGGTAACTTTAGTGCTACGTTAACTTACTTATTTTTCGTTAAGTTACATTATTTAATATGAACTATTAAATGAACTGAGGTAAGTAAATTAGGAAATACACTGAAAAATAAAGTAAAATCACGTATATATAGCGAGTATCAACTTCAAAGAAAATCTCTAATGGGATTATCACAACATCAAAATCGTTAAAAAAAAGGACGAGAAGTTAAAAATAAAACTGGAATTACTCAATTTACCCTATGTAGAAGACTTTCTGATAATAAAATCTTAAAAACACACCTTGATCGATGTTGGAATTCACTATTTTTGTTCCAAATTACATCATGTACAAGTATCACACATTGCTAAGAACATCATCCCGAATGTGAGCTCCACCAACATTCTTGCGAACTATTGCAATGATTTGCACTCTGAGCCATGACAAAGTGATAACAATAGAGTTTTCTTATTAAGGAGTTCAATGAAAACTTATGGGACTAATGAGAAATGGATTTAGACTTGAAATTACCTTGTTTTTTTCTCATTAAAATTGTTAAATAATTTTGTATTCTCCCGATTTTTGGTATTAAAATTAGGAGTTGATGTATTTTTTTTTTTTTAATGTTTAGGAGTTGATGTAAGAGCCAGAGTGGGGTTAAATTTTAAGATTTTCATATCAATGTATATAAGTCGTTATTTACCATTAAAAGTAGCAACGAATTAACATTAATAAGAATATATCTAAGTCAATATATATTATAACTATTTTTGTCTACTTTTCTTTAATCATATTTCCAATTATTATAATGCATATTTGTAGATATAACAAATAAACTAATATATATTTTAAGATATTGTCTAATTCCATTTTGATTTTAGTAGGAAACAATTATATTAATTAAAAACATATATAAATAATGATAATATAAAACATTTTAAATCAATTACTCAGAAAATATGTCAATGTATATATTTGCCTAATATCATTTTAAGTTATTAAAACGTTTTAAATTTAGTAGATAACCTAACAAAACTTAATTTCACTATTTTTTTTTTAATCCTTGTCTTCGTTTCATTTAAAGAATTTTTTTTGGCTTAGTTTTATTTAAAGAATTTTTTTAGAGTCAAACATCGTTTTAGTCCCTAAACTTGATAAGAAATTGAAATTTATTCATGTTCCAAACTTTGATATTTTAATAAAAACAATGAATAAATATAAGTCTTTTTAGTCCAACAATGTTAACTTTTTTTACATGTTGAATGGTGTTTTAGACTAACATTTGTATTGAAAATTCTTAAACTGTGTACAGTTCAAACACCAGCTTCAAACGTCGTTTACCTTGTCAAAAAATTTCACATAGTTGACTTAAAAAGATTATATATATTTATTTTTAAATTTTGAGGATCAAAATGTATCAAAGTTCGGGACAACGACAAATTACAATTTTGCGTCCAATTTTAGAAACTAAAAACATATTTATGTTGTACAATTTTTCATTTGTTATCTCAATTGGATGACTCATTCGATATTCATCAAGCTATTCTAATTTGTAAGGTATTTTTTCTATCATCGTATCCTCAATAATACAATTTTTGTATGGTTTCATTTAAATAATATATTTTGTGTCAAGAAAAGAATATTTAATCTTTTAAATATTTGATTTTTTATTTATGTTAAAAGAAAAATTGATATTATAGACAACAAAAAAACTTGTCAATAAAATGTTTGCTGATAAGTTTTACTAACAGATTGAAAAATACGTCAAAAATTACCATCGATCATAAATTGTTAGTAATTATAGACGAAAAAATTTGTTGATAAATATTTGTCTGTAAATATCCAGTGGTAATTACGGATGATTTTTTTTCGCATGTAAATATTGCGATTTAATTCATCTTCATCCTCATTCTTTCTTCTTCTTCTTTCTATTCTTATTTTTCCTCCTCTCCTACTTTTCTTTCGGAATGATGTTGGCTCTTCGACTCTGTCATCGTCAACTCATCCTCCTTCTTTTTCTTCTCATCTCCTTCCTCCTTTTCCTTCTCATTCCCATCCTCCCTTTTACTCTTCCTTTTTCTCCTCCATTACCACCACCACTTCCATCACTATCGTCATTCTATTGTTGCCACTGCATCGATGTCATCGTCGCACCGCTGCCGTTGTCCCTTCACCATTGCACTGCTTATCACTCTTTTCCTTCTCACTTCCTCCACCTTTTTCTCCTCTTCTTCCTTCTATATTCTTCTTTTTCTTACAAATATCTAATTAATTTATAAATATATTTTGTCATATGGGACGGGAAATTTGGCACCCAATTTACGAACATATTTTTCATCAATAACCAAAATTCAATTCTACCAACAAATTTTATCAACAAATTTTAAGAAATTTAAACACTGACAGATTTTACAATGAAATTGTCAAAGCTCAAAGTGAGAGCTTCATTGACCACCACGACAATAACTTATGCTGAGAAGATAAACAGAAGAATCATATCATCCTTAAGAACCCTTGTGTTGCTTTGCTGAAATCTAATGTTGTGTTCATTTGGAGTTATTTACTGTTGAAGAAAATCTGGGCATATGGATTTGGAGGTTAATTGATGTTCACTTTAAAGGATTTGAAAGCAAGGAAAAGATTTGCCAGAAAGTAACCTTTTAGAATCATTTCTAATGTCTAGATATTTGAAGAGAAATTCAATTAAATATCAGTTTTACCCCTTACACATACATAGCTTCAATTTAGAATATGAAATAATAATAATAATAATAATAATAATAATAATAATAATAATAATAATAATAATAATAATAATAATAATAATAATAATAATATTATTATTATTATTAATATTAATAATAATAATAATATTATTATTATTATTATTATTAATATTAATAATATTAATAATAATAATAATATTATTATTATTATTAATATTAATAATATTAATAATAATAATATTATTATTATTATTATTAATATTAATAATAATAATAATAATAATATTATTATTATTATTATTAATATTAATAATAATAATAATAATGGAATTTTAAAAATTATTTTTTATTTTTTTCTCCCTTTATAATAATTTTTACAATTATATATAATATTAACCATTATCATTTTATATTACTTTTACTACTAAGGATGTTTTAGTAATCTTTAATTTCTACCAATTAAACCATTTTTTTTATCTGTCACATCCGTCAAATTCTACACTAATTTTCATAAAATTTACTTTGAAATTCACTCTCACTGACCTCCAAATCAATTAATTCATCCTCAAATATCTTCAAATTCAACCTCAAATCTCTTCAAATTCATCCACTCACTCTCCCTCAAATCTTTCTTTCAAAGTAAACAGCCTAAATTATGTGTTGAATTCACATTTGGGTGATTTTCTTACACATATTTTCTAATGATTGATACCTGTGATCAATTTTTATTTGTGAAATTTGAAAGCTCTTTCAGTTTTTAATTGTTTTTCCTAAAATAAACTCATTAAAAAAAACTTATCGAAATTATCTCATATCTACTTTAATTTTTCAAAATAGACTAATTTACTTTGATAATAAAATTCTCAATGATAAATAATATCACTAAATTTTATATTATTTTCATTTTTTCCATTAATTAAAAGAGTTAAAAATAATAATCGAAATTTGATAAAAAAAACCAAATTCCAATTGATTTTTTCAATTCCTTTTACAAATGAAATAAATTAAAAAGAGTGTGTTGAGAATTCAACATTTCAATGTTCGAATTCCGAACATAAACAATAAATATATATAATTTTCAAAATTAAAATAAGAATTAATTTATTTCAGTAAATTTTTTTAAAATAAATTTATATTTGTTTTCATCTCAATGTTCAATCTATACTTGTTGATTGACAAAGTAATTCACTTGTCTTGTATGAAAATCATAAGAATAAACACATCATCACCTGCCTTTAATCTGTGTTTTACTTTTTTGGGTCGATGTTAGAGAATAAATTAACATTATATTAAAGAAAAATATTACTATATCGAACGGTTAATGTTCTTATGGAGCCTAAGACACACACAATACACCTTTACAAGAAACACTCCTTAGCCTCGAGTTCTCCTATAATTTGATATGCGTCCACCTTCCTTACACAACGCACAGATCCTACACAAACAGCTAAGACGTTCTCTCCAACCCGAATACATCTAAGGTCACACTGTTGGGTGGCTGCAATAACATTTTAACACTCAAATTAAATATGTATGTAAACCAACAATAAATATAATAATAAATACATAAATATTATCTCGTTAATAATATTATTTATAGTATTATTATGGAGTTTTATTTGAGTATAAATTACCTAACTAAAACCCTTTTAGATAATCTTAAAGTTTTACTAATCTATCTTAGCTTGTCGACATGAACTAGATATATATATATATATATATATATATATATATATATATATATATATATATATGTATATATATATATATATATATATATATATATATATATAATATTACTACTACTGAGATGTTGGGAACTGAGATAATGTCATATGAGATTGATGACATCGTTTCGGCTTAATGAGATCTTGGATCCAAGAATTATCATATAGTGAAAATTTCATTTATTGAGTTATTTGACCGTGGTTATAAGTATAGTTTCAATATAAAGAAATATCATTTGTTAATATTATATTAATTATTAGAATGAGAAATCCAAAAGAACCGACTCAGAAATGTTTATACTAAAGACACTTTATTCGATACTTAGCATGATAAAGAAGAGTGATGATATATAACTGATTTTGCCTTAAACAATTAACCTCCCAACGCACCGACAGATGGAAAAATAATTTAACATTAGAGATGGATTGGTGCATAATAATTGAAAATTGAAGGCATGGTAGGTGCAGAAGTTTTGGTTATTTGTGTTGTTTACTTTGAAGCTTTTCTGTGAAAGGTGAAAAAAGTGATAGACATGGTCCACCACGTTTGAATTTTGACCATCAAATACTATAGGTGGCAGACAACTCCTCCATAATTCACATCCATGTCCACCAATCTAACTTCCCAACATAACTCTCCTCGATCACGTGCTTTCTTTTATTTCATTTTTTCTATCAATATTTCTTTTTTTATCGTTTCCATTCAAATATTTCAGTTTAATTTCCATATTTTACTATTCAACTTTTAACCCGTATCCAATCATTTAATATCAAATAAATTGAAATATATTAAAAGTATTCATGATGATATAATTAATGTAACCATCCTAACATAAATATTATCTATTATGCAACTTAGAGTTTTATAGTAATTTTATTCTTAAAAACATGTAAAAGAGAGTTTAAAAAAGAAAAAATATATCTTTCAATCTCAAGTTATTAGAATCAATAATCTATCTTATGTATTTTTTTTAAGTCTCAAATTTTATTTCAGTTTTATTTTTAAAAGTTATTCTAAAGAGTTAAAAAGAAAGAAATATTTAAAATGAACATTAATATCGATTCATAAACAGTATACAACTATTGAAAATAATAGAATAAATTTCTCAATAAAAGTTAGAAATATTTTTATTCTCCAAATCGATCTCAACGTTTCAATCTAAAATTTATTAACTAACATTATAATTGACCACTCCATCCCACCATTAAATTTTTAATATTTTTTTTACTTTCAATTCCTGCTTCAATTCTTTATGTAGTTTTTCTAAAGTGTAAGTTGAATTTTATTACCAATTTTTATCATAATAAAACATATTTATCTTTATTGAAATTTGGTATGAATTATTCACAACATGATACCATTTTCAATATAAAATTATAAGATTTTACTATTTCTGAGTTTTATTTTTCTTATATATTCCTCGACACTTTTACTTACATGATATTTTCAACTTATACTAGAATAATAATTTTATAGTAAGATGAAAGTTATTAGTTTTTTTCAGATGAACCAAAAAAGAATTTTAAATGTATAGGTCAACATTAAATAGTTAAATCTCCTTATCAAACCTTTCGTCGCGGCTTCTAATAGTGCCACTGTGCCGGACACAACGGGCACTGTTTCAACATCTTTCAGTCTAACTAATGTCCTAATTCTTTTCTACCCACTCAAACTTCAACCCATTACAGGAAAGTTAAAACGAGTTACTTACAAATTTGTATTTTTTCAAGACAAAACATGTACTTTTTTTACTTAGTTACAATTACAGCTACGATGTAACTTGTCTTCTTTTGTTTGAATTTATAAAACCATGTCTTGTAGCAGTTACAACTACACCGACCATCTTTCTCGACAGTGTTTCCTGTGTTAAAAATTTAAAAAAGTTTCAAAAGATACAGTCACAATTTCAAATCTTAGTTTTATCTGTCCTAGCCTAGCTCATGTTTTACTCATAATACACATTATAAATGCATATGCCCACGTGCCAAAGCGCAATCAAACCACGTTAAACGTCGAATAATGATGCTCTAGACAGCCTTTGAACTTAGTCAAATCTACCGGTCTAAATATTTAGAAATTATTAGACTTTTTATCAATAATATAATTATTTTATATAATTTTTATTTTGTTTGTCTTCATTTCTATATATCAAAAGTATTCAAGTATTGTTTCAATCAACACTGAAAATATAATTTTAAAAGTCAACAGTAACGAGGCCATATTTTTAAATAATTTTATTAAACTATTTGTTTATATTAATTTGTGTAATTATATTAGAAGTGTTATTAAAAGTGAAACACTTTGAGTATCAGCAATATTAGTTTAATTGATTTTCCACTCATTTTTAGAAAGAAATGAGTAGTAATTCGTGTAACCAAGTCCAAACAAATGAAATAAATTTATCAAATTGTTCCTCCACTTAAAATTTATTCATAAAAAATTAAAAACTCCATATTAAAACGTTAAACAAAAATGTAAGAATGTATAGGAAGAAGCATAAGAGAATTTAAACATTTTGTTTTTCTCTTTCAATTTTTTAAAAGTAAAAATAAAATCATAAAAAACTTCAAACTCCAAATTAAACAATATATGACAGATTAAAAAGATATTCGGTTAAATTATTTACTGCGACAATTCTGATATGGCCTTCACATGGGGTTCGCCCAGTGGTGCCACGTTAACGGGTCCAGTGTCTTTTCCGCAATAAAATATTGAATAGCACCACTTTTACTTTTACATTTCCGGGACCAGAGATCATAACGCAGATCTATGATTCACCTAGAAAACCGAAAGAACACAGATCTCTACAAAAAAAATACAACTGGCTCTCTGCAAGATGTCATTATTATCACCAAGAACCAGTGGAATAAACCAGCAACAATAATATTAATAATACCAGAAACCTGTGGCTGCACTTCAAAGGATAAACATGCAGATTAAAACCTTTTTTCTCTGAGAAAAACTGTGTTTATTTATTATTTTTTTATCTGAAGCAAGTTTCAATTCATAAATAAAGTGGCAATGGATAGATTTGACGTGATATAAAATTGTACATGAAAGTAACAACAATCTGGTAAAAGTAAATGGTAACAGAAGTATGTGAAAATTTAAATGTCGCGGTCTCTACTGCATTCAGGGGGAAGTTGAGGGTAGCGTTTTCTGTCAGTGCAGTAGTTGTAGATGGTGAATTTCTGACGCACCCATCTGAGTCTTTGCCATTGAGCGGCGTCAAGGTCACGAAACTCTGGTTGGTCCCACCATCTCTTGCCCTGTGTGTCGCAGAACTTAGCGTTCACAGAGGCCTCACACCCATCGATGTGGAACCCCTTGTACGCTGCTACGAAAGGAGCTTTCGACCAATCTGTTTTCTCCAAACCACCCCTTGTTGCCCAGTCATCAGCATTCCACAAACTGTTGTATATCTTCATAGGTTGGTCGAATGGAAACTTCACTCCCAGGTCCTTGCTGTTCTTGAACACTCTGATCGGCACATCGTCAACAAAGAACCTGCACACCCCACATTTCAATCTTTCTCATAAACAATGTTACAAACAATGAACATCATTCAGTTTAGGCTTTTTATGTTATCTTCCGAATTTATTATAGTTGAAAGTGGTGACTGATAAGTCTGTAAACACGACCGTTTTACTTGTAATATGGTTCGTTTGGGACTAGATTTAAATATTTGAAGAATATTGTTCTTTTTTTCCTGGTGAAACTAACTCGTCTCAGCAAAAATTACTTCCTACTTTCCAAGAAATGGTGAGAACTGAAAAGGGTTTGAAAATAGTTGAGTGAAGTGAGGTGCTTACACAATCAGATACAAGTTCCAGAGAATAGAGTATCTGTGATATGCTTTGGTGGGGTCAAACCAGAGATAGATTCTTTGCTCTCTGTCACCCTTTCCTCCGGTGAACACATTTGTTTGCAAAATGTAAGGTTGTCCTGTTCTGTTCCCCAAGAACTCAAAGTCTATCTCATCGTGCTCCGCGTTTTGAGAAGATAACTGCAGGTTCCAACCATAACAAATGTCAGATTCAAAGACTCCATAGAAACTAGTTTTGAGAAGATAACAGTAGGTTCAGCTCACAACAAAGTTCGCATTCATATCCGAAAGTAAATCTAGAAGTAAAAAAGAAGAAAAAAAAACTCATTTTTCTTTTTTATTCTGCCCTTACATAGAAAGCAGTGACTGTGCCAGCTGAATCTCCAGGAACCATCTTTATGTACATGCTGAAATGGCCAAACAAGTATGACCCTTTGGACTGAAAGCCAGTACCTGTACAATGTTGTTTGGAAAGCTTTTATATGATTCAAATCTCACTTTTAACATAACTAAACAGTGTTCAAAAACACAAAGTTCTTATCTTGAAATTTCAGCATGAACACATAACTTGAACTGAAAAGTATGACAGTGAAACTTCACTATTTTGGCCAAACTATGCTTACCAGTGTACTTGTCAAGATGAAGCTGAATCTCAGAACCACCATTGAAGTATTTGATGTGATCAAAAGCCCATGTAGGAGCGTAGTTTCTACCGAATTGTACATCCACTGGCCTCCTCGGGTTGGCACAAACTGCTGCAGAGGCCAGCGATGCCAATATCAGAGACACGGTCCACAAAGAAGAAACCATTTTCTGTGTTTATCTGTTTGTGGAAGCTAATGGCTAAGAAAGGGTATATATAAGCACTGCACCTAGCCGAATACCCTTCTTCCTCTCTCTTTCCCTCTACTTTCTATCTTTTTAAATATTCAACATAAATTTATATTTAATTCAATAATACATGCTTCATCATTTAACAAAAACTATCAAGTTTATGCTTGTTATAATGATTAATGATATATATTTAAGATTTGTTTTATGTCAGATGAGAGAGAGATGAAGACAAAGAATCATGCATTTGCTTTAGTTAGGATTTTGTGTTGGAAACAACTAATAGAGAGACTATTACGCGTTTATTTAAATTGACTGCTAGCTAATCTTTGTAATCATCAATCTCTTTCAGATTAGAGTATTGTTGTTTGCAATAATGATAAATTTTCGAATGCATTTTAGGCTATTTTTTGTAGATAACTTCGTGATTATGTAACTATTTCGTGGCACTTGATGATTATTTACTCCGTTTAAATTAACAATCTCTCCTTCTGGTGGCTCGTTGCAAATCAAAGAGGTGTATTTTAAATTTTATAATTATATTTATATATTTTTTTATAATATTTTAATGGAGAAAACTGACTAGATAGGATTTATGTAAAAATATAAATAATTTTTTTGGGTACGAAATAAGTTATAAGTTCAGTGTATGTAACTTTTTTTTGTTTATAATGAATTGTTCTTTTTATTTCTTTATTAAAAAGTTGTACCATAATTATGAATGCCTGAATACTCGTATCATAGAATCAATTATTAATGTCTAAAAACTAAATTTGTTTTACTTTTAGATTTACATTTACTTTTTTATGCTTTCGCTATCTTACCTTAACTTTACCTTATTTAAGATAGTTTTGTAGTTAATATATATATATATATATATATATATTATTAATGTCTAAATACAAAGTTTGTTTTATTTTTAGATTTACATTTACCTTTTTATGCTTTCGCTATCTTACCTTAACTTTACATTATTAAGTATTTAAGATAGTTTTGTAGTTAGAATATATCGACAATAATCGTTTCTATTGAATGTAAGTCACTTACTTTTAACTTCATCGATGATTTTTTTTTTCAAGAAATGAAGAATAACGAAAACATGAATAAATAGATATTATTTAAGGAATTTAAGAAGGAGATATTACTATAATTAAATAATAATAAAAAACTTCAAAACGAACATCAAAATTATCAACAAATCATGAGAAGAGGACTAAAGACTTTTAGAGAAAAGATTAAAGTGGGTTGTCTTCGTAATATTAAAAAACTTATCTTGAATTAAGAAAGCTTTTTAGAATTTTTTAAAATTAAAATTATTTGTTTGGTTCAAAAGATATGAGTAACTTTATTTATAAGTTAATTTTTTGGACAGACACTCTTTAAATAAGTGTCATGCCTCTCTTGTAAACTTGTACGTTTAAGAAAATAATAAAAGTGAGTTGTTTTTCTTTCCATTAATAGAGGTACGAGTATCTCCCTTTAAATTTTATATTGGAATTTTTCACATAGAAGAGGTGAATTTTCTTTACACCCTTCTCGGAAACATAAGATGGTATGTTGATAATTTTTTAATCTTTTCATACTTTGTTTTCTTTGGTTATGTTTACCTTGTGATCATAAGTCTTTAAACCAAAATGGGTTATTATATTAAACTACTAACTAATATTAAAAAGGACATTTATTGGTCTATGTTCAATTCTCCATTAAGAAATTTTCAAGGGTTCTACTAACCATCAATTTTATTACAATGAGTATGAAAATCACTCCTAGTTACAAAGAGTACAAAAATCACTCATGATTATCCTTCTTAATCTCTCTCTAAAATTAATAACTTAATCATTTTTTGTTGTCACTTTTAACTACAAATTAGGTAATAATAAACATGTGATAATAAATAATTTGTTCATGAAACCTTTTGTTAAATAGTTCTCGAAAACTATCAAACATGTCGTAAGTTGTGGTGACTTATGCTTGTTGACCATAAATAAAGTCTTTGTATACATGATTTATACATTCATGCATAAAAACTTATAATAGATAACACAATTGACTAAAACATAGATCAACTAAAAGCCAAATTTGTGACATCTATGAGAATCGTCAAAAGAAAAGAAATTGACTATGATTAGGCATTTGTTTTTGTACAAAAAAAAATGTAACACACTATGATTTTCTTGTATTTTTTGTTGTTAAATGTACATCAAATGGATGTGCATGATGTTTTGTTCATAATTACTTAATTAAGGAAGTTTATAAAAGATTTCAACTCTCAAAATTACAAATTCTTTTACAAGTTGAAAATATTGTTATATGATCTAAAACAAACTCTTGAACGATGGTTTGCAAAACTATTAAAGAATTATGGAATTTTACAATTCTTTACAAATTATTTCTTATGCAAGAAAAAAAAGTTGATATTATCATGTTAGTTTATGTTGATGACTTATTATTACACAAAATGATAGTGGTGCATTGATAACTTTTTAAGATTACTTTGTAAGCGAGATGCTAAAAAATTTTATAACTTTAAAGGTATATTAAGATACTATTTAAAATATTATTTTAAGAATATGATACATATTTATGTATATATTTTGAAAATATGTATTTTTTTAATTTAATCTTTGTATTTCAAATGAAAATATATATGATCAGAAGGATGTTTAGGAGAATAAAGATTATCTATAATATATATAATGAAAGTAATATAAGAAACTGATGAAGAATTTTTCATTAATTAAAATGAATATATACTTCATACTAAAAGAGCAAATAAAATAAACAGGAACGACCTCGAGATCGGAAATGAATGCAGCATCAAGATGTTGTTGTTACCATTAAGGAACAGAACATGCTTTAAGTACAATAATAAGAATTCGATATTACATTATTGGTGGTGCCAAGTATAAGAATAGAATTACATAACACACGTAGTTTTATTATAGAGTTTCCTCTGTATTCAGACCCAAGGCCTTAATTACACATTCCAAACAATACAATGGTAATAAATAATGGTAGGAATAAAGTATGGTAACTGGTAAATGATGAATGCAGTGAGAAAGTTGTTGTAGAACACAGAAATAAGTGATAAAAACAGCAGATGAAAATTTAAATGTCACGGTTTCTTCTGCATTCTGGTGGAAGTTGAGGATAGCGGGTTCTGTCAGTGCAGTAGTTGTAGATGGTGAATTTCTGACGCACCCATTTGAGTCTTCGCCACTGAAAGGAATCAAGATCACGAAACTCTGTTTGATCCCACCATCTCTTACCCTGTGTGGCACAGAACCTTGAATTCACTGAAGCCTCACACCCATCAACGTGAAACCCCTTGTACTCTGCTACGAATGGAGCTTTTGACCAATCTGTTTTCTCCAAACCACCCCTTGTGGCCCAATCATCAGCATTCCATAAACTGTTGTAAACCTTCATCGGTTGGTTAAAGGGAAACTTCACTCCCAACTCCTTCAGGTTCTTGAACACCCTGATTGGGATGTTATCCACTAGGAATCTGTGTAATTTCAAACACGCTACACTTTAATTACTCATGTCTGTGTTTGTTACTTTTATATACCAAAATAGAATTGAAATACTTACACAATTTGATACATGTTCCATAGTACAGAATATCTGTGATACGCTTTTGTGGGATCAAACCAAAGATAGATTCTTTGCTCTCTGTCACCCTTCCCTCCAGTGAACACATTTGTCTGCAAAATGTAAGGTTGTCCTGTTCTGTTCCCCAAGAACTCAAAGTCTATCTCATCGTGCTCCGCGTTTTGAGATGATAACTGCATGTTCCAATCTTAGCAAATCAACAACTGCATGACTCATATAATCTACTGATATAACAATGAGACTGTACTAGAATAAAAATATGTGCTTACATAAAAAGCAGTGACTGTGCCAGCTGAATCACCAGGAACCATCTTTATGTTCATGCTGAAGTGACCAAACAGATAGGACCCTTTTGTTTGGAAGCCAGTGCCTGTTCAAATTTGCGTGAATTAACATTAAAAATACCAACTTTGTTAGAACTAAGTAGATGATAAGGCTGAACTTTGTTCATATATTACGTACCAGTGTACTTGTCAAGATGAAGTTGAATCTCAGAACCCCCATTGAAGTATTTGATGTGATCGAAAGCCCATGTGGGAATGTAGTTCCTGCCAAATGGAACATCCACTGGTCTCCGTGGGGCGGCACAGAGTGCAGAAGAGGCTAGCGAAACCAGAACAAGACACAAAATCAACAAAGAAGAAGCCATGTTAACAAGGGAAAGATGAAAGTGTTGTGAAAGTCTTTGAGGCTAATGGGAATATATATATAGACACATCACCGTGCTTTGGAAGTTTGCTTCTTCGTTCATCTCTGCCACAGGAGTTTTCTTTCTGTTCATTAGGTATATTTCTGTTCATGATTATGATCTTCGAAAGCTAGAAGTAACAGGTGTCATCATGATATTACGCGTTTATTACACCTTGGGGCTCGCTAATTAGCAATCATTTTGTACCTAATAGACATGATTTTTAAATGAATGTTAAATTCAATCAAATATATAATTTAGTATGCCTAAGAAATTTTCTTTTTAATTTGGTTAAGAACCCAATTCTATAAACAAGTAAAATGAATTGCTTCTTGATATTTATGTGTATGAAAACATATTAATTAGAAACCATTTAGATTTAATTGTATTTTTTATCCTCTTAAAATTTCCAATGTGATTTTTATTTACTTTTAAATTCTGTAGGCTTTGTTTCTTAATTCTAAATTTAAACGGTTTTAATCATGTATTAGTTTATTATTCTTTAAATCATGTTGCTTTCATGTTGATATATGACAATACACCTAATACTAAATGGATTATTGACATATTTTATTAATATAATACTGACATGCTCACCTGTATGCTAAACTTATTAATTATAAGTTTTTTTTTTAATTTTAGAAAAATAAAATTTAAATAACAAATTTTATTATTAAATTAAAAATATTTGATAAATAATTTATTATCTTATCTTTTAATATCTTTTTACTTAATTGTAATTCTGGAATTTATATTTTATAAAATATGTATTTTTTTTGTCCATATTATTTTATGTAGTTTTTAGTCCCTCATTTTATAATATTCATTATTTTGGTCTGTGGATTTTCTTTTTACCCAATTTGTATCATTTAGTTTTTAACGATCATAATGTTGTTCAATTTTAAGATCAATTATCTATAATTTTTGTTACATTAAACATAATATAATAAGATTGGGTAAAGTATATAATGCGCGTGGTCTTTTAGAAAATTGAGAAGAATAGCAATGCAGGGACTTTAATGTAAATGTAATAAAATAGTGCTTCAGTATAATTTCAAAATTGAAAATTGAATAAAGTTGCATAATATTAAAACTTTAGTAATTATTCAAGAAATTCAAAGATTAAAGTTACGAATGATTAAAAATTAAAGGATTAAATATGTTTTTAGTCCCTAAACTATTGGCCGTTTCTGGTTTTCGTCCCTCTTTCAAAGTAAGGTACAATTTGGTCCTCATTCTTTTCGAAACGTTCGTTTTAGTCCTCGGAACTTTGGTTTTATAACTCATTTTATTGCTAAATGAGGACCAACTTTTTAAACGGTGTTAGTTTTCGATAACTAAAACGAACGTTTTCGAAAAGAATGAGGACCAAATTGTATTTACTTTGAAAGAGGGACGAAAACCAGAAACGGCCAATATTTTAGGGACTAAAAACATATTTAACCCAAAATTAAAGAAGTCAAATTTAAATAAAAAAAATTAAGAACTAAAACTAATTTTTTTTATAATATATAAAATCTAAAATTACAATCAAATATATATTTTATGTAAAGAGATAGCAGGTAAAAATATCAAGGCAGTTTAAATATATTATTGATCAATGTAATTGTTTAATTTCCTATTATTCAAATTTTCTTATTAAAATGGTGCTAATGATATAAAGGTTTAAACTAAGGTGTTTTAATAACTTAATTGGGATATTTGGTGTTCTCAATCCATTGACTAGTAGGCATATCACTTTTAGATAACTGGCACTTAATTAACTTACATTTATTTCATTAAATATTATTTTAGATATGTGAATTGTATGAGTGTTAAAAAAGTGTGTATGTTTACTAACACAAAGAAAAATTATGTTTGTTATTTTAGGTTTTCTTCTTCTTTTTGACGAGAGGCAAATTAAGTTCTTCCATGTGACGGTATTGTGTTGAAAGATTAGTATTCATGTATGTAATATGTGTATGTTTATGATGAAAATGTGTGATATTATGATGATGTATATTTCATGTGGATACTTTTATGATGTTATAGTCTACTATGATATTGTTATTTTTTGAGTGTATGGTGAGAGATGATATTATGTCTCAAGAGTCATGATATCATTGATAGTATAAATCATTATATGATATATTGTTTTGTAGGTTCTAGATTATAAGCATTAAGATATTAGGTGACAAGAATAGAAAAGACTTATGTTAAATGAATTATCTAACATTGAAATATGACGATATTTTCTATATATTTTCCTTGTTACATGTGTTCAATATGAATCCTCTAAATATATCAATTGTAACAAATTACTTTGAATATTGAAATGTAATTAAAGATTTGTGTTCTTAAAAAGTGAATTAGATAGATTTTGTTATAATTTTATCTGTAAACTAATATATGTATATGTTGTATGATATACCATGTTTGATTATTTAAGTGAGTACTCAAAACGATAATATGACTTTATATGTAAATTTAAAGAAACAATATGTAGGATAATTTTATCTTCTTTTATTTTTGAAATATAAGTATATATTATATTAGTTTGAGTAACATAGTATTTCTAACATGTATACATTGATATATGAAGAATAGTATTATCGATTATTATAATAACATGTTTTTCTGATTAAAAAAAACATGTTTTTTTATGGAGTGTCAAAAGGTCCTATTTTTTATTGTTAACATTTTTTTCGAGATATTTTATTAAAATATGTTTTGACAACTAATTTAACAAAAACATGAAACTATTTTATAATTACTAATGAATTTGAAAATTTGTATGTAATGAAGAATTAAATTAAAATTTTCATTCTTTTCAAAAATAAAATTAATAATACAGTATCAAATTTTATTTATCCAAAGTTTATTATTATTCAATGGAAAGAGATATTTTTCATCCTATATATTTACATGTATAAAAATAGGATTTTATTACTAGTAATAACGATAGTTTAAAGTCACAATTGTTGTTAAAGATGCAATGGTAATTGCCTCTTTTTACATGTTTTTTTTTATGATAGTTGTTGAATATAGTGAAAATTATGTATAAGATTAATCTCCTTTATGTTGAATATACACATAGGGTCTTTTCTTTATAATAGAAGAAATATGTACTAAGTCCAAAATACAAATAATAAATAATAACAAACTAACTAAATATAAAAGATAAATATAAAATAAAAATAATATATTTAAGACTTCTCTCAAGCTGTATGTACCAAGATTGTTACTAATATAATCCATAAAGACTTCCCTTGAGAAAAAAATTGATCACTCTTTTTCCTTTTTCATGTTAGATATATTATCTTTATTTTATATTTATCTTTTATCTTTAGTTACTTTGTTAATTTATTATCAATTTATCTTTTATCTTTTCTAAATTATGACAATGGTTTAATTCATTATCAATTTTTTGAATTTATGATGACGGTAAAAAATAAACCGTTGTCTGAAACTCATTTTAACCGTTGTTAAACTTTTGCAATAATAATTATCCATTAAAACTTATCAAGTTTATATAATTAGAATAAATTAAAATAATTCGTAAATAATTAAACTTTTAATCAACATGTGCATTAGTACGTAGACATATGTTCGTGACATGAAAATGGAACGAAGAATGAGATGAGTGGGAATGTTTAGTATGTTTCACATGTCCAAAGAAATATACAGTTATTTCCACACAAGAGTTCAATTGTATTTAAATTGAGGTAACACTGATATACATTTGATTGGACTTATTTGAATATATATATATATATATATATATATATATATATATATATATATATATATATATATATATATTTCAATAAATAATGAAATAAAAATTTTACTTTTATAAAAAGGTAATTTATATATAAATTAATAAAATAAGATTTATTATACAAGATGAGAGAATTATAGAATTTACAAATTAGTTTATATATAAAGAAATTTTAACGTATAAAAAAATTATAAAAATATTTAGGCCATCATCTTCAATGTGAGAAAGAAACAACATTTGCAAATAACTATTAAAAAAATTGATGAGAAATTTTTTCATATCAACATCACCTATAAATGATTTATATATCTATTAATTTTGCTAATATAAAAGTTATATAGTTTTAAAGGAATAATAGCATATGGGATTGGGACCAAGTGTCTGTTGGTTTGGTGCAATGGCCCCTGCATGCCCTTCCTTTCTTTTGTTTCTCTTACTTTTAGGGTTTAGGCTTCCCAAACCAATCTTCCATTTCGAATCGTTTTCCTAATTCATATGTCGGGCAGACCCAAACTTCCATTTGCCTTCAAATTTCCCAAATGGATTCACCTCTTCTTTCTCACTATAATATTTTTATTTGAGTGCGTAAAAGATTTATATACAATCAAATTATAATACATAAATAAGTTCAAATTTATTTTGTAAGATAATTTTTATAAAGTTAAATTAAAATGAAATACATTTATAAGATAATATCATAATTAATTTTAATAATAAATTGATTGAGTGTATTTATATCATGTTGTTATACTTATTGTCAACAAAGTAAGAAAAAAATAAGACTGTGTCTGAAGAAACCGTTAATGTCGATATTCATAGCACTTTGGCAGTTGAAACCTGACACATAAATCTGAAGAAAACTTATAAAAAAGCATTGCATGTGGGATCATGAGTTGGGTGCAAAGTTGTAGGTTTTAATAATTTTGGAAGTAGTGAGTTGGAGGAACCTACAAACAATCTCACATGATGTGATTAATTAAGATGTGTATATATAAGCCATGTTTAGGTGTATTATTAACTGCTATTCACCAATAATTACATTATTATTAGTTCACACACACATACATACATATATATATATATATATATATATATATATATATATATATATATATATATATATATATATATATAGAGAGAGAGAGAGAGAGAGAGAGAGAGAGAGAGAGAGAGAGAGAACCACCTTGATTTTATGTTTTTCATTTTCATGATCTTGAAGTGACACTATTCTGATACATACGTAGAAAGCTCGGAATCAAATATCAAATACCAGATAATGTTCTCATAATTTATTGTCCACGGATAATGTTGTTGTTACATTACAAGAACGATAATGGTAGTAATAATAATAATTCGATTTTTTAAAAAAACTTAACAACCATGAAAGTGGAATGGAAGCTCCTATATGTTTGATATGGGAAGAGAAAAAGAGAGAGAAAATACAATTTTGTATTGAAGGGAAAGTTTTAACAAATAAGCTTTTTTATTTTCTATAATTTTTTTCTTCTTTTCTTTTTCCCGATCTTCTTCTTATTTTCATTTTAAAAAAATATAATAACATGCATTATTATTTATTTTTTATTTTCTTTTTATCCAAAATATTTCCATCATAAGGATCTATTGAATTTGGAATTTGGATGACAGTTGACGAGGACGGGAAGATATTGAATGGAAAGGGAATATTTCCTTTCATTTCACTCTTTAGGGAGTCTACAACAGATACATATGAAAATGAAAGAAACAACAACTTTATAATTCGTCTAATAAATTTTATATGATAAATTTAAAATGAAGAAAATTAACACCTTTTATTGTAGATTTTGCATCCTTACAACACTTGAGGGAATGTATTTGTTACTGTATGTATCTTAAGGTTTTTCATTCAAACTAAAATAAATAAATACATTTTTCTATTTTTAATATAATTTTAAGTAAGGTACTTATGATACCTCTTTCAATATTTTTTAATGCATATTTAAGTGCTATTAGATTCTTTTTATTGTTATACTTAATTCTGTACTAATTAAATTAAGATATATTTTAAAAAATATATATATTATCTTATAATTTATACGATAACAAATAAAAAGGAACATTCTTTTTCGGTTAAAATCCGACGAGATAAGAAAAGGAAAGTAATACCTTTTTTTATGATGATGAGAGAAATATTGAATACGACTTCTTCTGTCTCTTATATTATTCTCTTTTTTCAAATAAAAACGTGTTTCATTTATCAATAGTTAAATGTTTTCTTTAATTTAGTAAAAGAAAAAAACATAAACAAACTATTTTATGGAAAAAGAAAAAACTAATTCATTATATTAGCGTTATATTTTTTTTCCTTTTAGATTAATATTTTATTCAAACCAAATATGTCTTAGTTAGTTTTTGTTGTAACATATCATTTTATCAGCTTATAACTAATAAAATAAGAGATGATAAGATCGATAAAACAAAATAATTTATCTTGAATTATATATAATATTAATATAGTTATTTCAAAAAATAAATAATTATAATAATAAATATATACAAAATAATAAAAGATAATTTAAACATTTTGAAAACTCTTTTATAGGATAACTACTAGAAATTAAAGAAGATTATTTCATTAAGACTATTCGTTGCATCATTGTTTTCCACCAAAGATGTATCAATATCTATATATTCATCCTTTGTTCACATTAATAAGGTGATCATTGCAAAAGAGACAAATAAACATGAAAATAAGTAAATAACCATAATAATAAATATATATAAAACAACTAAGTATAACTTAGTGTTTTTGAAAACTCCTACAATGAATAACTACTAGAAATCAGAGAAGACTACTTCGCTACACCAATGTCTTCTATCATATATGCATCAACATCTATCTCTCAGTTGCACACATGAATAAGGTGATCATCGCAAAAGAAAGAAAGAAACAAACACAAAAAATATGAAGCACACAAAAGGGTAGGCTAGCTAGTGCACAAAATAGTTATCATGCATAGTTAAGTCATGTCAAATACATAGAAGCATGGATAAAATAATTACATATACACACCAAGATTGACATTTAAACTCAATTATTTAGATACATGTCCTTGGCATTGGAATTCACTAGAGGCGTCCATTGTAGTAGTGTTTACGCTTTGCAAAGTCAATAAATAAAAGGGTTATCACCCTACTACTCACAAGGTTAATATCCTTTGCACATAGGACCAAACAATGTACATAGACTAGAACATCCTACTACTCTTCATGACATAACACATTCTACTCTATTTGAATGTGAATGATTATTAAAGTATCTGAGTACCCTCTTTCTAAATCTCATATGTCAATACCAAAGTCATCACTACAAAGAATTTCTCCTTAAAATTCCTGCAACACCATCACCATACATGTCCATAATCATATCATCACCTCAATTAATAATAAACAATATTATAAACATACATAAGTTCCATCACAGATTTATCTCAAACAGCCAAAGAAGAAAACATATCCAATCATAAAAACTGGCACTCAGATGGCGCTTAGCGCCATTCTTCTCGTATAAGTTATGCTCAGTGGTTTCCAATTGTTGCCCAACGCCAAGGCATTCACGAATATGACGCTCATTAGTACAAACTTGCTCTCGGCAACCGAGAGCTAAAATGCTCTCAGACCTACACAACGAGACTGACACTCAACGTCACTTTGTCACTGCTCAACACTATACTAGATATCAACAATTGCATTTTGTGTTTTAAGGGAATTGGACCTTTCCAATCGATCAAATCAGTACTCCTTTTTTAGTGCATTAGTTCAAACTAATTTTATACATGAAAACTCGTACTAATTTGTCCAATTGTTCAGATTATAAACTCTCTCAATCACACAAAACCAAACAAAAATAATTAAGCACGAAACAATCATCTAAATCATACAAATTAATTTAGTCAAACACTAATTAGATTCGTCATAACAACCAATTTCATTCTTAAAATAAAATCAATTTTCAACATGTAAAACATCAAATTTATCAAACTCACACACACCAAAACAACTTGCTAACAATTCACAATATCCTAACTAACAAAACTCCTCTCAATTTGCATATATTTTATCTATATACATAAACATCACAAAAACGATCGTAATATTACTAATTAAAAATATTCATAAATGATTAAAAAGACATGAAAAAAAAAACTCACATATAACAAATATTAAAAAAAGACAAAAAAATAAAGAGCAAAGATAATATTCTAAATATTAAAATATTTACTATTATTTATTCACCATTAATATATACATAAATACCGATTATGAATTTTATGTGCAAATACCTATATATATTTTAGCTATCTATCCTAATAATGAATTATATGCGATGTTGATTTAAATCAAATTTTAGGGATAAATTAACGGGGAACGTGCATTGTCTTGAACCTGATGATCACCACACGTGTGCTTTCTTCTCCGACAAAATATGACACCACAA
This sequence comes from Vigna umbellata, assembly GCF_029865625.1. NCBI lineage: Eukaryota > Viridiplantae > Streptophyta > Magnoliopsida > Fabales > Fabaceae > Vigna > Vigna umbellata. Next base: position 17,478,618 of record NC_142169.1, on the reverse strand, counting down.
CAACATCTATATTAATTGGTGATTAATTATGAAGACAAAGTGACTGACCAGTATATTCAAGTAATATATATGCTAACTTTATGCACTTTTGTGATGAATTCTTTACATTTTGAAATTCAAATGATAACAAATTAAAATTAAACTTTAATGTTAATTTCTGAAATTAACCTCAATATCGTACTTTGATTATAAGTTACCAAGCATAATAAATTTATTAACTTTTAAAGAAATGATGCTAAAAAGTATTCCCACAAAAGTTTTCTTATTGATTTACGTGTAACACTATGTTATAATATTATGTATCATATTCATGGCCTTAAGGATATGATTTATTGTTTTTTTTTTAAAATACTCTCATGCCAGGTTGGGATATCCATTTCTATTTTATCTATCATTGAGATTTGAGAGTCCATTAATGATTTCTTTTATGGTTAGATGATCACAAGTATATTTTTTTCGCATAGTTTTATATATTGTCGAATATGTAAAAGAAAAAATAATTTTTCTTTCATTTATTGACGATGAAATTAATTTAATATTATTATGATTAATAAAACCATACTACGACAATATGTAAAGTTATTGAAAGTATAGGTAATTAATTGATAATAGTTTTACTATATATAGAATATGTGATTTTTTATTCATTCGAAAATTTTCATTAAAGAGTTTATGAATAAGAGAAAAATAATATATTTCTTTATTTTAATTTCTTAATTTTAAATTAATTGATGTACTTTTTTAATTAAACACTATTTTTATTTCTATTTTGTTCTTACATTAATTATTCTATGTTTTTAAAATTAAAATAAAAGGGAAGTATTGAATTGACATTTAAAAAAAATTAATTATTATTTTTAAATATTAACTCTTTTGCTTTATTCAATCACGATTATCATAATTCTTTTGCTTTATTAACATATTTAATTTTTTTCTTTAGTAGACGTTTAATGTTTTATGTAATTAAAAAAAATTATGAGAAATAATAAAATTACTTATTATTTTTAATAATAACCGAGTAATAAATCTTAACTGTAAAACTCTACATGATGTTTTTTATGCAAGAAACTTTTGAAATGTGAATCGAATACATCCCATATACACTTTCATAACTAGAGAAAGATTATCCAAGTACAATCGTTATAAAATGAAATTAGAATTTAAAAAAGTAATTTAATCAATTGAAAAAGTAAAAATTAAAATTTGACAAAAAAAAATAGAAGTAGAAAACAAATTTGGAAAAACAGTTTTTGATTAACTTAACACTTGTTGAAAAAGGAAATTCTTCTGTCGACGTTTTGTCCTCTGAATAAAAATATTATAAAAAAGCTGAAAATTAATTCAGCTGGTTACAACTGTTGTGGAAAAGCGGCAATAATTGAGGTGTTGTGCTTGATTTACTCATTGTGCATGTAATCTTCAGTGGAACATTTAACGAGCTGTGTCTCATAATCCTTACCCTAACTACAACAGAAACAACTCCTACACCACATGATCGTTGCAACTCCCAACGCACAATCATATCCACATACTTCTACCACTCTTCAATATACTAAACCTTCCCAACATACTATCTAAACAAAATTAATCTCAATTTATATTATTGGCCTTTGACTTGCACAAGAAAATTAATCTCAATTTCTATATGTGAATCCGAGATGGCTGTACATGTGAAAAATAATATTATCATAAGTATTAAGAAATTCAACCCTACATCCGATCTAATTTACAAATAAAATAATCTTGAAATGTACTATATTTTTATATTTTATTGATTTATACATAACCTACTTCTTGATTTACTCAAATTTACTGACCATTATTTTAGTTACCAATTGTTGGTATTTTCAATTGATTTATTAAATTAATGACTATTTGGAAAAAAAATATTGTGAAAAAATAAATATTCACCAGAGTTGATTATCGTGTTTATTTGAAATCTCAATTAAATTATTTGACTTTTAATTTATCTCAATTATGTTCTCATTATTTTTTTAAAGAATGATACAATTTGGTAATCAGTGCAGTACTAATAACATTAATTTATGTATTATGTGATTTGTTTTAGTTTTTTTATAGAATTTATTTTTAACTTTTTAATTTTCCTTTCCAAAAAGAAATAGTCATGTGTCAAAGAAGAATTATACCATATGAGAGAGACTATGTGACGTATGTTTCAGAAAAATCTCAATTTATCTTTTTATTTTATTTTTTCTGATTTTTTTTTAAATGGAGAATTTCATGTCTTTATAAATTGAGATTAATTTATATAAATGTTATAGTAATATTTTTATTAAAATTAAATTTTTTGTTAAAATTAATTTTTTTATTAAATACTTTTAATAATATTAAGTTTTTTTAAATTTATGTAAAAGTTAAATTTGGTAAGCATGAAATTGCTCTAGTTAAAAAAAATTAGAAACTGAAATAAAACAATAAAAAAAAATAAATTAAGATTTTTTATATGACATTTGTTCCAAAGTAACATGTGATATTGTCACACTATATTACGTGATAGGATTCTCATTCAACATATAACAATATTTTTCTTTTTTAAAAACAAATAAAAAAATTAAAAAAGAAACTCACAAATTAACATGTGACACATGAGTTAATGTCATTCATTAATACAGTACTAACGAAAAAAATTAAATTGTATCACATTTAAAAAAAATGAGAACTTAATTAAGATCAATTAAATAAGATTTTCAAATAAATACAAATACCAACAAAATATTTAAACCTATTTATCCCTGTTTAGAATAAATTAGTCTCTTATAACCGAGATGGTCCATAACATAAAGACCAATTTCAGGTTGCTTCTTCTTACATTCCATTTTTTCTTTCTGTACCCCTAAAAAATATAAAATCCCCAATTTATTCTTATACCAAAAAATTCTAAAGTTCAAAAGCTTCACCAGCCTAAGTCGCTGCATCATCATCATGTGATTCAATTTCTATACTCTCATATCTAGACTAATCACACTTCTTTAGGATTTTCATTTATTTTATTTTACATTATTAGTGTAAATTTTGCATTTTTTTTAGGAATTTATTTTCAAAGCTAAAAATGGTGCAAAAGTTGAATGGTAATGTTGAAAATTTCATCCTGAGAGCTTTGACCATTGTGGATTGTTTTGTGCATAACTTTCCTCACACGTGCTCAATTACGTTGATTCCTTTTGTGTTTAATTCTAGACTTACATAGCTTTTAATTTAAATATTAGAACATATTTTTTAAAGCTTTAGTCTAGTTGCACTTCGCGACAGAAGATTAAGACAATTTGAGAAGGCAAGTCAACTTTACTCGGGTTTTCTAACTGTTTTTGGGTCATAACTTTTTTTCATATACTTCCAATTGAATTTATTCTTTTTGTGTTGAATTTCAGCTCAAAAGGATTTTTGAGTGATAGAAAAAAAAATTACTTTTTGAAGATCTCTAAGAGATATAATTTTATTTGGAAGATAACATACATTTACAAGAATTGACTACTTTTTAAAATAATTTTTAAGTTTTTCTTGTTTGTAGAAATAATTTTATAGTTTTGCTTTGTTGTTACAAGTTTACATTTCTGGACAATTTCTATTACCGCACCATGTCTTTAAGTTTCCTTTACTCAATTTCTTGCATTTCATTTTCACTTTTTAGATTGCACTTTGATTTCTATTGTTCATCTATTATGTTTTATATATTTCGAAATGTATTTTCAGATTTTAAAATAACTTTCGAAATATTTATTTCAGAATTTCTTTTAGACTGAAATAATTGATTCCGAAGGTATTTTCAAATTCAAAAGTACATTCCAAACTATTTCATTCGAAATGTAATTTTTCATACTTTCTGAAAATGTCTGCCTAGAATATTTATTCTGCAAAGTTTAAAACAATAAGGGAATGTAGAGATTTCTATTATAATTTTAATAAGGGACTGTATGGAGATTACAACTTTTATGGGGTGAATGTAAAAAAAGGGGATGCGGGAAGAAAGATCCCAATTTCATATGTAGGCCCGTTTGATGTCCATTGACCTAAGCTTAACTTTTTCCGATGTATAATACTTTTTGGGATAAATATCTATAACCAGATTTACAATATACTTCACAAACTTTTAAATGAATTTTTTTGAAGTTTTATGGTAGAAAAAACCCTTAATGTAATGTCATTTATATGCTTTACTTATTCCACTGGTTGGACTACCATATTGCCGGATAATATATATGAAAAAAAGAAAAAAATTACCATTTATATTAAACCACTTCTTTATAAAAAATTTCAAATAACAATTTTTTTAGGGAAAAATATTAGTTCTAATAAAGTGAGAAGAAAGCGATTCCTTAAAAATATTCTTAATAACTACGATATAATTTCAAGCTCAACTATTATCACATTAAACATTTCTCATTAATGTCATTTTATAATTATACTAGTTAATGTTAATTTAAAATAATTTAACACTTTTTTACTTCAATCATTTGAAAACTTAAAGATTCAATATATTAAATTGTAAGCATTACGATCCTTTATTTAATTAAAACGATTAGACCATGGTTCGGTATTCAAATAAATTTATTTGTTCTAAGTATTACAAATAATCTCATTTTACACAGTTTTAATTTCTAATGTAAATTATATCTTTCGTGTCCTTTAATCTAACATGATTCTAAATTTGTCGAATAACATTATTAGAGTCAAATAATTTTCATAAGAATAATTATTCATCTCCAATAGAAGGTTTAAGGAATTGATGATTCATATTAGAATCTCTACCTATCAACATTTACAGTGAACACTAATGTTCTCATTCTAAATTTGTCGAGTGCTTAAAAGGATAATGCTTCAAGTGTCCTCCATGAAGTCGAGTGATTGAATACGAGAAAAGCTTTTACCTAATAATTGATGTTGAATCTTCTAAAAGTAGCTTAAGTGATCTCGATTCTATTAATAAAAATAATTACTATCGATTGTTTGATGTATTCACTTGACTACTTGAAGTATTATGTGATGACAATGTAACAAGTGTTCTAGAATCAATATTCAATGCAGTTTCAATTCATGAAGTTATGCATGTTTCACTTGATAGAAGAGATAACTGAACTCCAAAGATTTCTTCTTGATCCTAAATGGTATGTTGGACACTATGGATAAATTTAGCATAAGGTTTTGCAATATTTAGAGTCTACAAAGAGAGTTTGCTGAAGATTTCCAATTTTCTGCCTTAGAAAATCCTCGAAAGTACTTACCACCATTGGATGTGCCGGAGATTATTCTGGTGGGCATTGAGTTCATGGTCAAGTCCTCAAAATTTAAGAGGATATTTTGTCAAGATTTTATGGAGTTGAGAGAATGGGTAAACATAGTTTTACATGCAACATGTTTTTAATAGAGTTAGCGAATTGCAAGCTGATGTTCGGGATAGCATAATGCTATCAGTTATAGAAAATTTGGCACTTTTGTCCCTCGAAGATGCATATATTAGGGACTCATTGAAAAATTTGAAATCCATACCAACACTCACTGGTGCTCTTAAGTGTCTTTCAATTTTGTATGATCCTTGTAATAAAGAACTATGCATTACTAAAAGACTCAAATAATTTCCCGACCGATGCTCTTCGAGAATCTAAAATACTTAATATTCTATGAGGGCTGGGACTTAGAACTTGTGTGTCTCCAGATACTGTTTTAGAGCGTTGATGCATGAGGATCAACAAAAGGCATACTTAAGAGGGAGGTTCTTTTCTCTTACCTTGAAGTTAATGAACTAAAGTTGCTTCCTGATCAAGTTGTTGATAATAAAGGAACAATTAACCGAATACTGTCACGAGCAAGAGTTACATCTTATAATAAAATTTATTTATGCCTTATTGAGATCAATGACAATTAACAGTTTCCAAATAGGCTTGATCCAAGATCTCATGGTCGACATGAAAATTCATAAATATAAGTTGAGATAAGAAAAAAAAAACGTGACTTAAATTAAATAAAACATTTTCTGATCCTATTCATTTAGTCAAATTAAATTGCAATGATGTATTTAGAAAATCAACTCTAACACACTTTTTTACTTTAATAAGAGAGATTCTTCATGTTAACACCTATTATAACAATGACATTAATGTCAATTAAACTATTCTCTATTAACAAAATCTTATAATAAAAAAATAAAAATTCCATAACATGTTAAAACTTTCTTAATACTTTATTTATTTTCATATTTTTCATATTGATTGCGTTCATGAAAAACTTTAAATACATTTATAATAATATTAATCACTTATAAATCACTTATTTTAAAATTAGTTAAGTAAATCAATTTAAAAATTATACAATTTTCCTTTTAATGTGTTTTATCTGTCACAATTACAATAATCTATTAAACCTAATTTTTCCTATATTTTGAATGTATTATTTTTTATAATTAATTCATGCATGTATGTCTTTTTAGTCTTTATAAATATATTGTCCCCCTAATCTTTCATTTTAATCTTTAATAACATCATATATGTTGATTTTAGATTACATAACATATGACAACATCGTTACATTTAACTTTAGCGATCAAATTACTGATAAAAACAATTTAAAAAATGTCAATGACAAAGTAAAAAATTAAGCACAGGAAACTTATTTAAGACATTATATATATATATATATATACTGTCGTTAAAATCTAAAAATTAGATTAGAACTTTCCGTATTATCCAGCAGTAAATTGAGCAGCACGTGCACGTGCTCCACATGAGCACTCTTCGCATTCTCACCATGGCCGCAAGGCAAAACACACATGTGGCTTCCAAGCTCTTCTTCTCCAGATTCAATCGTCTACACACACTGACGGCGTTGTTATCAAAGACCAAGCTCGACGACGACGTCGTTGCGGCACTGTGCAATTGCTTCAGAGAGCGACGAAACTGGGACTGCATAACTCGCCAGTTCGGTTCTCTCCTCTTAAACGACTCGTCGGTTCAACAAATCCTTCTGCAGTTCAATTCCCCCTCCGATGCAAAAGCCGCATTGGGCTTCTTCCATTGGGCCGCAACTCGGCCCAGCTCCACCTTCCAACCCACCACTCGCTCCTACGCCATCACCATCAATCTCTTGTTAAGAGCCAACTTACTCATCCACGCCCGCGCTCTTCTCCGCTCTCTCACCAAAACAAACACTCACTCAGACGTGGTTCCTGCACTCGTCGATTCTCTTCTCGCCGTCGTAGTTTCAACCTCTCGGGATCTCGCCGTGAACCTTCTCATCCAAGCCTACGCCCAAGCCAGGCTACCGGACGTCGCGTTCCACGTTTGCCGTTACGCGGAGGAGCACGGAGTCTCCGTTACCGTCGTCAGTTTTAACGCCTTGCTTCACGCGGTACAAAGGTCTGAGAAATGTTTTCTGGTTTGGGAGGTTTACGAGTTCATGATTCGGAGAAGGATTTACCCTAATTTGACGAGTTTGCGAATCATGACTGATGCGTTGTGCAAGGAAGGTGAATTGCAGAAGATTGTTGACACGCTGGATCGGATAATGCGGAGGAGTACTTTCCGTTCTCCTTCTATGATCGTGAATTGTAGTTTGATGTTGAGGATTTTGGATAGGGGAAGCTTGACGGAATCGGAGAGTGATGTCGTGGTTTTGTTGAAGAGGCTGTTACAGAAGAATTTGCTTCACGAGTCCGTTGTGTGGTCTCTGGTTCTGCATGCGAAGGTTGCGTTTGGGGATTTGGATTCCGCGTGGGGATTGTATGGGGAGATGGTGAGAAAAGGGTTTGAGCCAAACGCGTTTGTTTACACGTCCTTTGTTGGAGCATTTTGCAGAGATGGGAGAGTTGAGGAGGCTATTGGTTTGGTGCGTGAAATGGAGGGGAAGGGGCTGAGGCCATACGGTGAGACGTTTGGGCACGTTGTTGTTGCGGCGGATTCAGAGGAGTGTGTGAGGGCTTTTGATGAGATGGTGAGGTTTGGGATTGTGCCTGATTGTGTGGTGTTTAATAAGGTGGTGGAGAGGCTGTGTGAGAAGGGTAAAGTGGAGAAAGCGAATGGAATGTTGAGTGTGTTGATGGATAAAGGGTTTTTGCCGGATGATGTTACCTTTTCTCTTTTGATGCAGGGTTATGCTAGAAAGGAGGAGGTTCAGGAGGTTTTGAAGTTGTATTATGAAATGGAGTACAGACGTGTGAATCCAGGGTTGTCGGTTTTCGCGACTGTTGTTCGGTGTTTGTCTCGTTGTGGAAAGGTTGAACATGCTGAGAGGTATTTGAGGGTTATGAAAGAGCGGTTGGTGGCTCTGGATGCGAGTGTGTATGAGGAATTGATTGATGGCTACATCAAGAAGGGCGATACTGCTAGGGCCCTTTACCTTCGTGAGGAAATGGCTTCTTTGGAGTTGTAATGTGACGACGTTATTCTAAAAAGAGGTGAAAGGACTGTAGTGCGTGATTTTTCGCAAAATGAAGATTCTTGCTAACGAGTATGCAGAACCTGAAATTGGATCTGCTGAAGCCCAGGATGTGTTCAATTTTTTCAAGGAAAGTAGACGTGTTGGAATTAATAGAGTTCAGTTTCTGAAGAAACTAAGCCCATCCATTGGCAGAAATTTGCCTTATAAATGCCAGAAGGTTGTAATTACTGAACAAAGCACATCTAGTCATAGTTCACACTATTGGATAACCACAAAATGTTTAGGTGATGGGAATGCTCAAAAGAAAAGATCTGAAACAGCCAATAGTAGTTGTTAAAATTTTGTTCTATGGGCATGTGTTGCTGCATATTTGAATTCTGTCAAGGTTGACATTGACCTGGTTGAAAGTTCAAAGGGGAGAAAGATTGCACGGTTTCTCCTGACCTGGTTGAATTATCGTCAAATGGCAGGGATATTTGGTTTGATTCTGATATGGCTGGTGGGGGAAGAAACCGCTCAGAGTGGAATATTTTCCTCCTTGAAAATGTTCTTGCCCCTGCATATGGTCGTTTGCTTGAGAAGATAGCATCAGTGCCCTGGAAATTTGTTCTTCTCGTTATGCCTAATAACATTAGGGTTAGAACCTTGGGCATCAGCAGTACGGAAACTCTATCAATTTGTTGCTGACTTTAATCTCCGTGTATTATATACAGAAGCTGGAGAAGGACAGTGGATTTCAACCAAACATGCTGTATTTCCTGATTTTACTTTCCCCAAGGCAGCTGCTGAGCTTGTAAAAGCGTTGTCTGGGGCTTCTCAACCTGTCGTTACTCTTCCACAGTCACTTTCTGAAAGGTTTATGGAAATCTCTTCGTCATTGCATTTTATGACTCCTAAACTGTTAAGGACTCTTTTAATCAGAAGGAAGCGTGAATTCAAAGACAGGAATGCAATGATTCTGACTCTTGAATATTGCTTACATGACTTGCAAAAGTCCTTGCAGTTTGATTGCCTATGTGGCTTGCCTTTGTTACCAGTTGCAGATGGTTCCTTTACATCAATTGATATGAAGGGAGTTGGAGAAAGAGTTTACATTGCACGTGGTGATGAATGCGGCCTTCTGAAAGATTCTATTACTCATCAACTTGTAGATTGTGCTATTCCTGAAGAAGTTCATAGAAAGCTTTGTTACATTGCCGAAACAGATGGCACACACATTTCTTTCCTGTCATGCCAGTTGCCTGAGAAACTTCTTGTGAAATTACATCCTGTAGAGTGGCAACATGCTCAGCAACTAAGATGGACTCCTGGAATTCATTGCCAACCAAGTGAAGATTGGTTGCAACTACTGCGGAACTATCTCAAATCATATTGTGATGATCTTATCATGTTTTCTAAGTGGCCTATTTTGCGAGTTGGGGATGACAGCCTGGTGCAATTACCACAAAAGTTGAATGTGATAAGAAATGATGGATGGAGTGAGAAAATGTATTCTTTGTTAGTGAAGGTTATATGTTTATTCTTGAGACATGATCTGTTATTGGATCACCCTAAATTGGAATGCTTTGTGCAGTCAGCAACAGCAAGAGGTGTACTAAATGTGTTTCTGGCTATTGCTTTGGAACCACAGAAGATTGAGGGGATCTTTATAGATGCATCTGAAGGGGAGCTTCATGAACTAAGAAGTTTTATTCTCAAAATCAAAATGGTTCTCTGAAGAGCAAATTGATGACACACATATTGAAATTATCAAACATCTTCCAATATTTGAGTCTTACAAAAGCAGAAAACTGGTTAGTTTGAGTAGTGCTATTAAATGGCTTGGTCCTACTGGTGTTTCTGAAGATCTCTTAAATGATAATTTTTTAAGAACTGAATCAGAAACAGAGCAAGTCAATATGAAAAGGTATTTAGGAATGAAAGAACCAACTAAAGTGTAATTCTACAAAGATTACATCATATGTCAGAGTTCCTTTCAAGGCAAGAAGTTGTTTTGGCTGCATTTGATTGAAGAGGATCTCTCACTCAAGTCTTCATTCACAATTTGTTCAGGCAGCCAATGGATCTTGGCAGCAACCATCAAGATAATATCCTATTTACTAAAATAAAATTTCAACAACTCAATAAGTTATCTTCCTTTATTGTATTTTAAGATGCATGCAGTTTTTGTGATTTTGCTTCTAAATCGTCAGTACGAGTATGAGTTTTTCTTAGATGAACTGAACTGAGTGAAAAGAGAGAAAGATAACTGAACATGAACTGAATTTTTATTACGTATTTTCACATCTGAAGGTATGGCTATTTGGCTTTCTCACTGTCAAAGATGTACTCAGCCCCGAAGCTCTCTAAAAAACAATTATTTTCTATACTTTCTTAACATTCTGGAATAAATATGAAGATGTGATGCGAATTTCAATGGTCTATACTAAGTATATCTCTCTAATAGTTATAATTCAAGGAATGGCATTAACCTGCAACCTCAATTTCATTGGAAATTAGTGATGCTTTGATTTGACATCATATATTTTTGCACTGATGTTGAAGTTTGACTTAACTAAAACAAGTCATGGATAATTACTTGATATAATTGTAATTAGAAATCAAAGCAGTTGTGAATTGTTCCAAGTAATTTATGTAAATAAACACACTGAATGTTCAGCTGCAGCTTTCTTGTACTGTTGTTTTATCCTTGGATGGTTTTGATTAAGTATTTTACTAATATAAAAACTGAGATTTGGATTGCTAACTAGAATCTTATTGACAACGAATCATTTGTTTTCCATTTCAGAGAAATACTACGTTGTTGTACGAATGATGAGGCAAAAAGCAACCAAAAAACATTCCTAGAATATGCTTATATCTCTTAACGTCTTTTTGGATCAGCACAAAATTTAAAATATAACATTTCGTTCTTGGTAGGATTTGCACAGCTAAAGAGGCACAACAATAAGAAGAGAATTATTCGCCTGATTATTAGAGACATCGAATCTAAACAATAGACATTTTACTATAGCGTTTAGGATAGAGTTTAGCGAGATACTGTTTAGTGAGTTATCCTAGATTGTCTCTGCGATAAACACTATTTCGATGGATGATTTTGTTAAACTTCAAAATAAATGGTTTCTAGATGATATTGTCTTAACATTCCCTTATAAATATTAGGCTTATAAATATATGGAAGGAAAAGGTTAGGGAGAGAGCTTTAATAGAAACAATGGCAAGTCAAGGAAAAAGGGAGAACCTTTTGAGTTTTTACGGAGAAGAATGAAAGAAGTGAAGAGTAAGAGGTAGGGGAATTTACATATATTATTGTTTTCTTTTCTTGCCTTGTTGCTTGTATATCTACATGATGAGTTGAGTTAAATTGGGGTTATTTTTGGTTTCATTCTTTTGAAGTTAAAAGAACTTTTATTTGAATTATGTCAAGATTTTGAGAAAGATGATATTTTTATGGAAGTTTTTATTTTTAAATTATGATTTTAAAGTTGGAATTTATAAATGTCTTTTTATGTTTGTGTGTGGTAACTAGGTGAAAGGTGGTAACTCGGTGAAAGGTGGTAACTCGGAGTAGTTATACCGAAAGTGAACTTCCTCGAGACTCTTAAGAGAGTAATGGAAAGTAACATATATACTTTGTCGAGGCTTCCGATGAGAATAATGGAAAGTAATACCATTGGTAAGTTGTGTGCGATAGTTGCAACTCAATTTCCCAATGCTAAGATCACAAGTGATTGTATTGTGTTCTGTGAGACAATATTTTTTGTGTGCATTTGTTTGAGTTTATGATTTTTGTTGAAATATATATATATATATATATATATATATATATATATATATATATATATATATATATATATATATATATATATATATTTTGAAAACTAAGATTTTTGTTAGTTTTAGATTAGCTCCTCATCATTTGTTTCGTGATTGTGGTTTTCGTATGCGATAATTTTATACAAGAACATATGGTAATATAAGTGTTGAGAAGATGCACAACACTAGAAAGAATGATCAATATCGAAAGATATTTGAAATAATCTTATAGTCTTAGAGTTTATTTTTTCGAACAAAGTTTATGTTTGTAAAATAATATTTTTTTTTGTTTATTGAAATTTTCAATAAAATAAAAATGAAGTTTTATTTTAAATTATATAATTTCGTATTAATTATAAATTTTAGAAAGTACAAAATGAAATGTTCTGCTGCCCCTAGAAGAAAGAAAATGACCATGGTGCTTCCTTTTCACCCTTAGAAGAGGAACAATCTCTTGAGTTGGATTGCATTTTTTTCCATTCTCTGGGGCACAAAATAAAATTTGATTAGCTGCTTCATAAACAAATTTTACTTAGAGGAACGAGTCAACCTTAAATCATGTGAATATAAGGATCTTTTGGAAGAGATAAGAATAAGTAGGATCTTGTCAAGCCATTGCCCTACATAAATGAAAGAGTGATTAGAGAGTTTTATCCATTAGCAGTAGTAGTTATTTTGTTTGAGTAGTCACGTAGAATCATGTTAGCTTGTTGTTTGTGATTTTTTGTCATGTCTTTGGTAGTTTTTTGTTTTTCAAGTTCAATGTTGACCTATAATTTGAGAAAAATCACCTCTTGTCATTGTTTTTGCATGATTGAAAATTGAATTTCAACTGAAGAATGTTATTATGTGTGGTAGTGAAAATAGGTTAAAGAAATTAATGACTTATAGAATAAAATTATTGTTCGGTTATTGAAATCTAAACTCGGCGAGTTCTTTTAATTGAGTTATCATCTTTGAATCTCAACAATTAATCTTGATAGATTCTCTCATCATTATCCATATTTCAATCTATAAAATTCCAATCACTTTTTAGAAAATATAGATTTGGATTGAATTTCATTCCATTTTATTTAAATTTTATAGATTTTTTTTCTCACTTCTAACTAGAAATGAACTAATCAGGTTATGAATTTATTAGGAATTCTGAATTGTCCAAAACTAGGAAAATGAGTATGAAAATGAAGTATATAAAAGAATTTTTTTGATTTACTCTTTAAATGTATAATAAGTGTATCAAATATTTCTTGTTAAATTTTGTAACACAACTTTAACATAAGTTATAATATTTAATGACTTATTTGATACTAAGTTCTATTTTTATAAAACCAATTTAACATTAAATTATAAATTTCAAGAACTAATTTATCGTTAAATTATATAACTAAGAGGTAGTTGCTGCAATTTTTCCCCTTCAGAAAGAGGCCCATGTAGATTCCACATCATTGGGCCAGGTGTCAGATCACGGCCCAGTACACTGTTTTGCATTTCAGGCTTTTTAGGATATATATTATTACTTCTATTCAATTGGACTCATCTTTTTGGGCAATTGCTTCCTGCACCTTACCAAAATTCATCCGACATCCTTTCACTTCCAATAAACATTTTGGAAATTGTTTTCCGGAAAGCAATTACCCTTTCCTATTACGGAAATGATTTTCCGCAAGGAGTTTTGATGGAGTGAAGGAAGAAATATGATAGAGTGTAGGAAGCAACAGCCATCTTTTTGTCGTGTTATTTGAAGCTGAAGTGGCAACTTTCTACTTGGAAAGCATGTGATTGTGATTATATTGGTAAAGTCACAAAATCTTCACACCTAATTCTGTGTTACTAGAAAATCTTTAACTCCAAAAGGTAAGTCTTTTGTATTCTTTGTGCCATTTTACATCCCCACCATTATTACTATTAGCTCTGAAGAAAGTTTAGATTAAGAATAATCATTCTTTGATAAATATTAATCATTAATATTACATTATGTGAGTTCTTCACTACTCCTCTCACATCGAAACATATACATATTATACAACTAAATATTTTTGGATGATCAAATAATTCATTAGAAACTCTAATAATAATAATCCTTAAATCAAATTGAACTCTGTAAAGGTTATTTATAGCATCAAATTTGCACTCATTATTAAATTAATTGACCTTATATCTAAAGTCTTTTACAATTCAACTCTGTAAAAGATACAATTCAATTACATGCAGTTGTGGGAAATTTCTACGTATTTTCTGCACCAAGAGAAAAAAAGAAAGTGTACCTTAAGCAAAAGGGAAACAAGTAATTTATACGAAGGAGATTTAAGAAATGACCTTAAGGACGAAGCTCCTTCAGGCTTACTCTCAACATTAAAAGAATAAAGAAAGGAATAAACCAAGAGAACATAAAGTGTTTATATTCTCCATTTTTTTTTTGGGCTTAAACAAAGGAAGATGTTCTTCTTTTTTATTATATCCTCCTAATTGTCCCAAAACTAAAAGTTAATTATCATTATTAAATTTCCCAATGCATCCATAGATCAGCCCAAAAACTTAATGCTGCATCTTCATCATCTCAAACTCAATGGGAGAACGAAGTAAACATTTACAAAGTGAAGATAAATAATGAAAGAAGTTTAAACTTTAGAAAGCTTTACGCAAAGAAGAAATTAATCAATGTCATTCCCAGCTAGACTATTGGTGTTTCCTTTGCACCTTTTGATGCATAATATTCTCTCTTTGCTTTGTCTCCTTCAATGCATAATTGGTGCAGTCTAGAACCTTTTGCACCTTTCTTTCACATGAGTTATGCTACTATTAGCTGTAGGGCCATTTTCCCTTTTACAGGATGGAACACTTTTTCCAACCCATTACTTCTTTTTCTCCTTATTCTAGACCACAACCATATAATTAATTATCTAAATTCAAATTTAATTTATTACTATTTATTTATATTTATGATGATATATGTACATACATCAATTAGCTCAGCTTCATATGCTGCAATGGTTGCAGATTTTCAGAGTTAAAAACATCTACAAGTAACACAGTAACATCTTCCAATATCTGTTCTCTTTCTTTTATTGTACCACCTGAAAAGAGAACATGGATGAAGTACACTATGGCACCATTCAACAGTAAAAATGAAAAAAAAATACAAAAATAGAAAGAACAAAATCCATTCACCCTGGTCAGTTTTTTTTTTTTGGGTTATTGCTGTCATAATTAAACCAGTTAAGTACCATAATATCTCTGATTTAGCAAGCTAGCCGTGCTTGCCGGTTTCTCCCTTATTCTAAAAAAAAACCATAACAAAGGGAGATGAGATTCAAGGGTTGAGCTTTTGTGTTGTTGAGCCAACCATGATGAATATATAAGCAACCAAATCAGGGTTGAACTTGATTCATGCACCTTTTTTCTGCATTTCCCTCTTCCTCTTGAAAGACTCTTGCTTCTGCAAATCCATTTGTTTGCGAAACTTCATGATGAAAAGGTCAGCTGCAAAGTCAATCTCATCCTCCAGTTTAAACTCTTTCCCTGCCTCTTCCTTGGAGTTCTTCACCAAGTCAATCACCGACCCTCCAAGATCCAAATCCTCAGAATCAAAAAGGGTGTGTGTGAGATCCGGGTACTTGCCATCATCATCATCATCATCACCGCACTCATAGTTGTAGTAACCTTCATAGCCATCTTGATCTTGCTCCTCCACCACCAGGGTTCCACTGGGGTTTGGCAAGGAGAGTGAGTTGTTGTACAACACTATGGCCTTGCTTTGGTCAGTGCCATCTCCCAATAAGCAATCGTTATCCTTGGACTGAGAATCGTGCCCCCACACAGAATGAAACTTCTCTGAGAGGGAACTCATCAACAACTTTTTGTTCTTCATCAGGGAGAATATGAGCAAACGAGCCCTTATGGCATTTGTTTTGGACTTCAGAGCCATGGTTTTTGACTTTGCCATTGAGCTCAGATTTGATATGATCTGCTTCAGAAACCCTGATGCTCGGTTCTTCATGTTGTCTTTCTGATATATAATACCAACTAACAAGCAACAGATAGTGAAATAACAGAGAACAAGAACAACAGTAACAGAAAAAAACTAACGAAGCAAATCAAAGGTAGGAAACAAAAAAGTGAGAGTGTGAAGAGAGTTTTTTGTTGTTGGTGTACAAAGTTGTACGTTAATAACGCAAAACAAGTGTTTTGGGACGAAAGAGTACAAGATGGGTACAAAGGTTTATATAGGCGATGGTGTTGCAGGATTGTATAGAGTGATGCTAGCTGTTTATTGTTGTGAGGGAAACACGTACACTTTAATTGAGGGTTAAGAAAAGAAAAAACAGTAAAAGTGACACTTGGCTTTTGGCGATAGGTGTGAGGTATTGCTTGTTGGGTGAGTATTAGACCAATATACCTAGCTGCACTTTTTTGGTGGGCGGAAATCATTTTTTCAGAAATATATTACTTTCACATCATATATAATAAAAAATTGGATAAATATTTTTCAATTATTTGTATATTTTAATTTTTAAATTTACAAAATAATAAATCTAGTTATTTTGCCTCTTATTATATTTTTAACGTATTAAATGATGTTACAAATTACCATTTAAGTTAGAAGGTAGAAATTGTGTAAAAATGGTGTTTGACGCAAAAAAAATTAACAATTAAATTAGAAAAAATATATTTATTTATTCTTAGACATAGACGAATTTTAATTTTACAATAAAATTTAAGAACTAAAAACATATTTAATTTTAAAAAAATCGCTTACCATTATTTTTAATAACATATTTATTATTTTATATGAAAATATAAAATAGATATATATTCAAATATTAATATGTTGAGTTGGGAAATTATTATATTGTTTTGTTATATCATATTTCAAGACTCATCTAAGTGAGTATGTTTATATGGGAGTCTATTACCTTCCAATGATGGTAATTAAGTAAAAAAACACGTACTTCTCTATATAAACACATGTTAGATATTATTGACATTTTTTAATAACATTCTTTGGTCTATTCCGATCAGTTTTTTTTTTTAATTTGAATTAGCTCATCATCATCTTCGATATTCGAATCATCACTCTTATTAAGCATATTAGCCATTTTTAAAATTAATTTTAATTATTTCGTAAAACGAGCTTTCTTAGAGGTCAAAAAATTTGGAATTGTCACGAAACTACTATGAAGTGAATCAAGATGTTGTAAGTCCTACAAATTATTGATAAGAGTGACATCCTTCAAAAAAAGAATATCAACCAAGGAATGAGACTCTATTGGCATACCACTAGTAAAAACATTTAGATTTTTAACAATAGAAGGTTCATTCACAATACAGATATTATCATGAATCGCCTTTGACTCAAGTTGATTAAGAGGTAGGCTCCACCACAAGACTCAGATTTTAAAACCAAACATAGAGAAGTCTTAGTTATATCTTGAATACCACTTTAGGACAATAATGTATTTCTATGTTTTTGCCAACAATTTTCTCCCTAATAGAATATCGTTGATATTTGGTTGTAACCATTTACAGTTAGATAGATTATGACTAATCATTTTAAAATTTGAAAAAAATAGAGACAATTTCTTATATTCTACATCACCCATAAAAACAAATTACTTCTTTTCACCAAAATTTTATTAGACAAATTAGATAACAAATAAACATAAACTAATATAAGTGCAAATAAGCATTTAAGCTTATTTTTGTTGTAGTGATTAAAAAATCACCTACTTCACAATTTAATACATTAATATTTTTTATTAGAATACTTTTTTAACTTAAAATATCAATATATTATTATTATTGTTGTTGTTACTATGTGATGAGCCGACCGAGTGGTTGGAGTGTGGAGAAGAACGACATAGCCGGTTGGGAGCAACAGCCGTTTAAGCAGTTAAAGTGCAATCAATACTATAACTGCTATTAAAGAATGATTAATATTGACATTAATGACCATTAAGAGGTAAATTAATAGGTTTGATTATTGTAAACCCCATAAGTAGAGGTTTAATTTTGGGGTAAGACACTTTTTCATAACTTGATTACATTGAACCTTCATACGAAAGATATCTTACTCGACCGTCAGAGTGTCTTCTGCAGATCAATCTCCTCAAATTGATCGGTCACGTAGAACAGTGAGACAATCAAATATTCGTCCAATCAGGAGAAGTGTGCAGCATCTATACTCGTCCCCCATCCAACAGAAACAATTATTATTATTATTATTATTATTATTATTATTATTATTATTATTATTATTATTATTATTATTATTATTATTATTATGTATATTATTATATTATTAAAGTGGGTTATAAGATGGGTGTATATTTTTGAGAGTGTAAAATATTATTTTGTTTCCATGTTTTCATGCTAAATAGGAATGTGATAAATTCGTATTTTGAGAATTATTTTAGATCTTTACGCCTGTATCAATTTACAGATATATATTTTAATCGTTTGTTAACACTTTTAGTTTGGGTAACATTTAGTAGATTGTGGTCAAATTGTAAAGGAAATTGATATTGAAAATAATCAACTAATTGGTTGTGAAATATTAGAAATTAAAGTTAACAAAAGTAGACAAGAACCTAAAATATCAAAACCCACATGATGGAACTGTTCTCAATGAAATGCTACAACACCTCAAAATCTGAACAAAGTGCCCATTCTTTATAGGCTTAATCGTTTTCAATTCGCCCCTTTCAATTATTTGACCTCTATTATGGACAATCTTTCTGGCTTTTGATGAGTGAAATGGGAACACAAAAAGACTAACCTAACTCGAGTAGTCTGGCCGAATTTTTAAAAGTTGTATATTAAAATTATAAATACATTATTTTAGTTTTTCAAAACTATTGATCGAAATTTGTGGTTGTATGATGAAAGAATTACTTGCGAAACACTTGAAGATATTTTTTGGTGATGAATATGACAAAGACAAAATAACCATAACCTTGGACCATCGATACGGAGTTTCCTTCTTTTAAGAAATGAAATGGTAATGGTACCACAGACATTGGAAGAGGGCCATAATCTGATGTTTTCTTTTTGGTAGAAATAGGAATCTCATTTACTTAGTGCAATGATGTTCATCTCTTCTTGAAATTTTACATGTATACGAGAAAGGGTTGCATCACGGAACTGTTTGGGAAATTATGCGCCACTTGTTACTACAGTAACGGATTCCAATTAAATATTTAATGATTATATCTCCACTTTGAAAACTTAGCCCCTAAGATTGCATCCTACGGGTTAACGTTTGCCCTCGGGATCTACTCCACTTTTTATTTTCTCACTCTATTATCTTTAAATGGAAATAAAATAAACATTAAATTTAAAAGGTTCCTCTGCCTACGGCTCTGATCGGATCAGCGGCTAAAGCAATTGTAACGTCAATCTTCTTTAGTCTGATTACTTTGAGACTCAGATGATTTTAAATAAGCAAAGTAATCTTACTTAATTAACTAATATTATAATTTGTATATTCAATTACTATACTGGTAAATCGTGTGAATTAAATTTCAAAAGTATATATTTTACTTTCTAAAATTTTGGGTTTTATGAGAGCATGTAAGTAATTAACAGTATGAATTTTTAGTGCATAACATCTTAAAAGAGAAATAAAACAATTCATATTAGCTTTAAGAGCTTGTTTATTTAACTTGAATAAGAGATATGAGAAGTCTTTTACAAAATTTTGTTTATTTAGTTTTGATAACAATCTCAAGCTTATATGACACATTTTCTATGTTATAGACAGTGATTTTCATTTATAAATATGAGGTGAGATTTTTTTGGAGTTGTCAATTCATTCATGTCAATTTTGTACAAGTTTTCTTGATTTTTTGAGTGAAAAAGTTTATGTCATCATGTTTATTTATAATAAATTTATTTTTATCAAAGATTACATCATTATCATTGTCACATAATTGACTTATGTTTAATGTGATTCAACCATCAACTAGTAAAATGTTGCTAGATGCACAAAAAAGTTTGAAACTTAATTAACTAGTTTTTATAATTTTGTCATGCTAGTATCCTTCAAAATATGACTTTTTCCTCTTTTCTTCTGTTGAAGTTTTAGGAATAATGACATTTTTCCTCTCATGGATCATAAGCACCCATTATTTATGTGAATTATTTCAAATTTAGACACCCAAACTTATTTGCATTATTGGGGTTAGTTTTTTTTTGTAAAAAGTTCTTTATTAAAACTGTCATAGTTTTTGTTTTATTTACATAACCAATTTATGTTTTGTCAGGTGCCTTCCTAAAGCTTTTAAGAAGCATATTCAAGGATTTTTCATTTCAACTAGTTTGTGATAGAAGTTTCCTTATTGCAACATTTTCTTCCTATCTATTTCATATTTATATAGTCCTATAGGTTGTTTGCTTGTGCTCTACAAAGTTAAAACTAATTCCTTTTCAAGTTCCTTATTAGCGATATCATGTTCTACTAACTTCTTTTCTAGTTTTACCTTTTATCTATTTAGGATACTATTTTCTATTTTCAATTTTTCATTATTTTATTGGTCGTAGATAGTTTATTTTCCAGCTCTTTACATCTTTCTCTAGTGTTTCCATTTAATGTTTTATACATTTCTTTAAGTTTACCAGATTTACCTCTTTGTCATCAAAGTCGTTTGATGTGTTGCAGTATGTGTCTTTCATAAACCCTATATGTGTTTCCTCATCATCTAAATCAGAAGCATCCAGTCTTCCCATCTAGCCATGAGATTTTTGTTTTTCTTCTTATCCTTCTCCTTACTCGTCATATTAGGACATTCTGAAGCATACCATTTTCTCTTTCTCTTTACCTTTGAATTTTCTATTTTTTCCATATCCAAGCTTCTTCAAGTTCTTCTTGAATTTTTGTTAGGAGATTTAACTCTTCATCTCCTTCAAAGTTTGAATCCTCTTATTCATCATTTAATGTCTCCACTACTCTAGATGGTTTGCTCTTCTTACCTTTATGCTTAGTTTTAAGAGCAATATTCAACCTTTTGACTTATTTTTGTCACCTTGTAGAATATTCTCATAAACAACGAGAATTCCTACAAGTTCTTCTAAAGACATTTTCTCAAGATCTTTGGAAACTCTTGTATCCTGCGCACTCCACTTTGGAGGCATGTGCAATATTTTGTCATACATCATAATTATAACATATGGTGCCAAGAGACCTCAGACTATTAAGTTAAGTTTACAAACGTGTAATCATTGATTGTATTGACTCATTTTTCTATATAGTAAAATATTCATATTGATGCCTTAGTATAGTTAATTTACCACTTCTTACTTCTTTAGAGCCCTTGTGAGCTAAAGTATCCCACATTTCTTTAGCAAAAAACATGGCATGTACTTTATAAATTTCTTCTTTAAACAATGCATAGATTAAACAATTTTTTAATTTAGCATTTAACTGATACAAGTACTTTTTAGCATTACCTAACTTATGTTATGGTAATATTTGCCCTTTGTTATCTAGTAAGGAGGGAAATCCTTTCACAATGATATCTATGAAGTTTATATTCTTTGCTTTCAAATATGCTAGCATTTTCAATTTCCACAAATAATTTTTTTGACCTTTGAATAATGGAAGGCAGTTCATTGATTTGTAACTACCTTCCATTGAATTTTTTTGTTAAGGAGTTTTCTTAAAAACCAGCTATAGTACCAATTATTGTTTGTAAACAAATTTAAACAACATGCACAAAAAAAATAGACAAACTATTCAAATTAAAGAATAAGGATAAAAAACACACAAAAAAATTTATATTGGTTCACCTCCCTCTAAGGTTATGTTTCACCTCTTAAGTAATTTGCTTAAGAAATTACACAAATCAACACCTTTGATCAGTAACGAGTATCACTCTTTCTAGGCTACATGAGTTTCAATCACTTCAAGTACACGAGTACAAATCTCTCTAGGCTACATTGAGTATCAACCTCTCTAAGTATCATTCTCAATCTTTCTCTTAAGATTAAGAACTCTTAATTACAATGAATAGTAAAAAAAAACACTCTCACAAATGGAGTGCACAATTCTCCTTAGAGGTTACAACTTCACTCAACGAAGGATTTACAATATTTAATCTTTCAAACCAATTCACTAATCACTAATGATATGACAATTCACTAACGTCATTTTTTAAGACTTTAATTCTAAATTTGTTGATGCTCTTAGGATATCTTCTTTCCTTTCTTAAGCGGACTCATACTTGATTTGAATTCTACTCTTTCTTCAACATTCAAAATTGTTTTGTTAAGGAAACTTTGTTTAATTTGATTATACATTTGAATCATTAGATCTATAATACAAAATATTTCCTTAATGCTCATATTACTTAACCGTTAGATTTTGAAAACTTCTTTTAAAATGTAAATTATCACAAGATAACTCTTTAAATGATATAACTGTTAATTATTTCTCTTTTTCAAATGATCATATTAATATCAATTTGAATGATCAACCAAAGATTAAAAAGGTTAAACATCTAACCACATATCAAAGTGCATTTTTGACTCGTTTTATATAAAACTGACTTCTACTATTCAGGTCATCTAATGCTTTTAGTTGTTTAATGGCATGGTTGAATTGGGTTGTTTAACCATTTGAGTCTTATAACACCTTAGTCGTCTAACACCTTGTGTCATTTAGTGACTTAAGGTTCGTCTAACAATTTGAGTTGTCGAATGCTTAAACCTTGTGATTTATGTTATTTAGACTCATCTAGTGCTAAGACTCAACCTTTGGATTTGCCATGCTTGCTACTTATACTATCATAATAGTTGAATATCAATCATTTAATACATGAAATCATAAGTACAAATCACATATATTTTTATCTTCAAGACATGTATATCAATTAGACATTCTCTTATAGTCATCTAATGTTGTTTTACTTCTAATAAAAAACATTATCATCTTGGTAGAGTGTCTTTTTGATTATCAACAAAACCTTGTTGGTTAATGTGACTTGTATACTTTAACAATATATATACTATGTGTTTTAGTTCGTTGAGGTTTTAGTTTATCTTTTGAACAAATGGTAATTGTGATCATATATTGTTTTCCTTGTTGTCTATAATATTATGTTTGATTGATTATAGGTTGGGTTTGTGTAAAAACGTACTTTTCATCTAAAAAAATACCTATAACATTGGTTCTAGCCATAACTGATGTAATATCTCTCACTATAAGGACACTACGTCAGTATTATGCTAGAATCAATGTTATATGTGATTCATGTGGGACATATAACATTGGTTTTATCCAATGTAGTATGCCCTATTGATGAGGACTACATTAGTTATGACAAGAACTAATGTTATATGTCCCATCTAAACCATATATAACATCAGTTTTATCCATAACTGATGTAGTATTCTTTACTAGGATGACATAGTACATCAATTTTTGTAGGTACTGATGTAATACGTGGCTAATTTCTGTGTAAATTGTTTCACTTTTACAACAATTTATGTTTTACACTTTCTACATCTTTGGTATCTACATAAAAAATTTAATCGATATAATATGTCATAAATAACCAATGTAAAATATACTTTCTATATTATTATTCATACATATAAAAAGTATACAAATATGTAGTAAAGGTTTAATATGTAAGATAATTAAATTACTCTTACACATGATTTTTGTTAGTTTCAGTTTACAAGAAAATTATAATGCAAAATTTTGGATAACATATTTCTCATTGTGCTTGCTATATTCTTTCTATACACTAGAGGAAAATATATATTTAACACTATTTAGTTAATAATATTAGATTTGTGTAGCCCGTGTAATAAACTCTAAATTAATTCTAGACATTTGAGTATCATTTTCAAGGAGTATCAATTTAACCAATGCTAATTTTTTACTAACTTTTAAATTGATTTTTAATTAAAGTAGTTTAAAGTTGACATTAATCTCTTTTTATTTTCAAGTTGACACATCATTTTTATTTTAAAATTCATGTTAATGGACTTTTATTTTAAAGCCAACACTAAATAAAATCTATTTTTAATATTAATTTGATTTGCATTGGTTCGATTGATGCTAATGAAAGTAATTTAAGAAAATAGGTTTCTTGTTAAATGTCTCCATCTTCAATAAAATAAAATGCAAACAAAAATATATAAAACATTGTTGAGAATCAATGGAGATGAATGTTGAGGAGATCAATGTGAATAAAATAGATGAGAAGATGAATGTGGATGAAGGATATGTGTGTGAATGAAAGAAATAAGTTTGGGTGAAGGAAATAAACACGAGTAAATCAGATGAGTGTGAATGAAGAAGATGAGTGTGAAAAGACTTATATAAAAAGTGAGAAAATATATCAGTGAGAAAATTTTTCTTCTTAAAATCTAGACTTTAAATTATAAATAATCTATGATTCATATTAAAATCTAGGTTTTATATTTTAAATAATATATGATTCTTATTTGTTATCACAATATATTCAAAACGTCCACTTAAACTATACTAACTTAAATAAATATTAAAAATATATTATATTAATATGAGCCTAATTAACATTAACTTAAATAAATAACAAAATAAATAAAATTAGCATTGACATAATCAATACTAAATTAAATAAATATAAATACTGAAAAAAGAATTAACATCAACCACAACTATGTTAATCTGTTTTCTTTTAATTAACGTAGACTAAACAAATATTACTCAAACACTACCATCAATATTTTTAACGATAAAATGTAATTAGTGTATCATCATAAAGTTGGCAGTGTTAATTAGTATTCAATATTAAGCTAAACCAATGTTAATCAACGCTAACAAAGATATCTATTTATTAAAAAAATTTAAAAATAGTTAATGTCTCAAAAATTAAATAATTAAAAATTATTTTACATTTTAACTTTTTATAAAATAATATTTTACATCAGTTAATTTAAAAATAATGTCACAATTTAACCGATACGACACAGTATTTAGAAGTTAAATTGATATTTTTTTTATAATAATACAAAATTACCTAGATTCATTTTAAAGTATCTCAATAATGTTCGTATGACAAATAATTCATGTTTTCCTCTTTTAATTCTTTTGAAAACTTTTGATCACTCTTTAAATTTTTTATTTAAGTAATATGAAGTTTGAATTATCTATTAAAAGATTAGTATATCCTAAGTTAAATGAAAAAAATAAAAGAAAGAATTGATCTTAATTTCTATGACGTTAATATATTTATAATTTAATAATAATTAAATTAAATATCTTTATGTTGAAGTCTTATTTTATAAACTACATGAACCTTTATTAAATAAAAATAATTTCAAATCAAAATATTCATTAGTATATATTCATATTTTTAATAAATAAATACATAAAATTTGAAACAATCATATATTTTACTCTGGAAAACTTCTTATTCTTTCTTGTGGCACATGCAAACCCTGCAAATTGAATTTTATCGTCATCTATTTTAAAGCATCTTGTGGCAGCTTTAAACTTTGCAAACTCACTATATATGGATAAAACATATACATGCATGAACCGTATGTACAATAATATTGGTCCCATGCAATAACTTGTTGTTACTTCTTGTACGGGTGCAGCAAAATATAATCGACATGTGAGCACATGACGTCTTGAATAAAACACGAGCCTCTTGTATGTGTGGAACCTACCACGAAATATCAACAAGTCTTATCAATGAATCAAAAGACATGTATTTTATATTACACGATTTTGCAATACCTTTTTCTCCTTTGAACTTTGCTAGATTTTACTTACGAGTTTCAATAATTAATTGGTTTTGGTGCAACTTGATAAACTATATATTATAAACCTAATATGGCAAAGCTAAACTTTAGCTATGGGTTTAGTTTTGGATGCTTTCATTATAATTGGTTTTCCATCAAGCAAGTTGCTGAGCGCATGCATGCATTATTTTGCTTTTTTTGCCCACAGATCTCAATAATCTCATTTTGACCTATAAAAAAGTTCGACAACGTGGTAATTTAGAAGAATCGTGAAGTTTAAGTGGTGCAATCTAGTCTGTAAAGGAAGATTAACAAAAAAAAGTTTGTCATAAAACTCAAAAAGTGCATGCACTGATAAAAAAGACGACAATTTAAGTCCAAATCACCTTATGGTTAACTAGTGTGTCTTGTACTAATAAAACTAGTGTATTTCATCAATTGGAATTGCTTTTTTCTCATATTAATAACATGCTTAATAACTAATTAACAAATGCATGAATAATTGCGTTACACACATATATATACATATATATATATATATATATATATATATATATATATATATATATATATATATATATATATATATATATATATATATATATATATATATATTAAATAAAAATTTTAATCGATAAACAAATGAAGTTCATATTTTAATTTGTTTTTCTCATGAAAAATCTAGGTTATAAAAAAAGTTTAAGCATGATTTTACAAGGTCGAGTATACCTTTTGAAGATCCTTCAAACTTCTTCTAACAAATATTTCTTACTCTTCAAATCGAGTTGTTCCAAGACTTGAAGGTAGCTTCAGATTGAGAAAGAGTGTGTTTCCAAATTCATGCTTCGAAGTCGAGATGCTCTATGTCCTTGTCTCTTCAAGACCGAGAGGATGTGTGTTTGTAGAAGATACTCCAACGTTCAAGTTAGCTGAGTTCGTCATATAACATTTAATATTGGAATAATGAACATAAATTATTTATCTTGATGATTGTATTATTTATAAGGTAATTATGACGTTTGTGGGTCCTCACCTACATGGGTTTGAGTGGGCCTAATGACCCACTTACCTCATGAGCCAATTGTTTGATCCAAATTCTGCTAAGTTATAGAGTAGTACGCCATTAGCTTTGGTTGTCCGAAAGGTAGTCAGACGGATCGGCTTGTGGTCAAGTAGTGGTAGTCAGACATGCCAATAGGTAGTTGGACATGCCAACAGGTAGTCAGACATGCCGATCGATTTGTAGGTGTACAGGGCGACAGGTAGTCGAACAAAATGTTAAGTAGTGAGACAAATTAATAGGTGTATAGGGCGACTAGGCCGCTTAATAGGAACTTCACCATTAGCTCTGGTAGGCAGCACATAGTCCTAGAAGGTGACACATAGCTATTGGTAGGCAAAACGTAGTCCTTGGTAGGTGGCTCCAAGTGTGTATTCTACACTAAGTTGTATTAGGATGAGATCAATGTTGATAAGGCCAAAGAGTAATCATCCATATACAATAATCTAGCCTCCAGTCTTTTCATGATTTGAAGGCATGCATGTGAAGAACTTTAGTGAAGTAGTGGTAGTCGACCTTCAACTAACTTATCAAACATGATTACTAGTAGGTAGTTGTCTTGTAAAGTTCTACAAATGCAAAGAAAATTTGTATCTTTAGTAGTAATCTTACAGTTATAGTAGCCTTCAAACCTCGAGGAGCATAATAAAGAAGAGGTTTGAATAATGGGATATTAGGTCTTGACTAGATGTGAGTGGTGAATAGTTGTCATGCTGCATAGGAAACAAAGTGAAAAGGCATAAAGTTGCCTTTGTTCAAAACTCGTATCTTTCTCTTGCCTTTTATTTTATTTTTAGACCGACATATATGTAGTCGAGCATGATCCTGCTTTTGTACAATTCCTTCAATAGTTGTTGGAAAAATTGTAGGTTACTTTTACTCATTTAGGGCTAATAAAGTAGGAAGCATACAAATATGAGAGTTGTTCAACCGAAGCTGACAAGATAGGCGGGAACGCGAGGGATGTTAATCTGAGTTGTTAAGTCGAGGCTGGCAAGGTAGGTGACACACGACAGTTATTCCATCAAAACTGACAAAATAGCCAACACATGAATCTAATAGTTGTTTAAAGCAAAGACCGACAAGGTAGTTGACATGAAATTGCTTGAAAGGTTCAATTAGGACCACCTAAATAGGTGGAAGGGAACTGCTTGTTCAACCTGGATCTCATCTAGATAAGCCTTGGGTAGCTTCCCCTAAATCCTACCCGAGATGTCATCCTTTAGGAAGCATGTAACCTGGTGTTTATCTTCCTCAACCTGAATAGACACCCTATTTATTTAATCCAAGTAAAAGATTCAATTATCACCAAAACCAAGGTCACATAATTGAGGAATGTGATCTTAATTAGGAACTCATCTAGATAAAAGCCTTAGGCAACTTTGTTTATAACACATAACTCAAACTCGATAAAGGATGAGATGAATGAGGATGTGACCAAGGATTTTGTGATGGATTTTAAGGTGGAGAGCAAGGACAACAATAAGATGAGCTTGTCCGACAACCTGAACGAGAATATGGGGAGCAACAAAAAGATTCCACTAATGTTAGAGTAAACAAAAGCACCATAATGGACTGATTTGATAACTGATTATCATAAAGAGAGGTGTACTCTTTCTTCTTAGTTCAAAATTTTTCCCTAAGTTTGGTTTTAGCCAAGCAAAGTTTTAACAAATCACATTCTTTAATAAAACTTTTTATCTCAATTACATTTTGACAGTGTTCTCGAATCCAAGTCATTTGATGTCAAGTCAAACACTATAAGCTACCAACGTAATTAAGCTTAGATGCCCGTAAGCTACCAATATAGTTAAGTTTAGATACCTCGATATTTGCATGCTATTGATACCATTACCCTTAAATTCCCCAACATGCAAGTTGCCAATACATTTAAGCTCAAATGTACCAACTTCTACAAGATACTTATACAATTAAGCTTGGGTCCAAGATATTTGTAGTCTATTTACATGTCATATCCTTAATCTTGGATCTCATCCATATGAAATTTGTTTAAATTTGTTGGAAGTCCCATATCGATTAGAGATAAGACCAATTCATAGTTTATAAGTGAATGCAAACCACATCTTACAAGCCGGTTTTGTGGGGTTGAGTTAGACTTAAAGTTCACTTCTAACAAAATTAAATTCATTCATTAAACTTGAATCGCTATACATATGTAAACTACTCATTAAGACTCAAATCCCAAAAAATCCATAAGTTACTCGTTAAAGTTTAGATCCTAAATATATGTAAACTTCTTACATAACAAAATTCATTAAAGCTTAGATTCAATCATCCAAGATCTACTTAAAAATGTTAAATCAAAGTTATTTAATGTATTCCATTAATCGGATCAAAAGTAATCCAAGTTAAATATGTGAAAGTCATTTTAAAATAAATAACCCCTTAATCATATCTAAATAATCCTCTGAACCATTTTAAAAATAAAATTAATTATCCATGTTAATACTTGATAAATAATAAAAACTCATTCATTTATCAATTCAATCCAATTATGTTATGACTTCAAAAAACTTATGTAAATACTTCATTATAAGATATTGAAAGATATATTTATAACCGAATATATCTTACAAATTATTTATTCGTAATCTTATACTTATTTTGATGATTTTTTGTAATCTTGATTAAAAAGTCTTTATATACAAATTCATCATAATAGAAAACTCAATTCTTTTTTACTACTCAATATACGATCATGTAGAATGCTTTCTAAATTCTTTTGACTTAACATGGAATAATCATTTAGAGATAAGTCTTCCCTCTATTTCTATTCAAATTCAAAAGTCTGTCATTACGAGACAGCCCACTTAGCCTCATACCCCGCTCGAAAGTATTCTATAAATAACGGGGGAGTCTAATTAAAACGAAGAGTGTCCTATTTGAGAGAAAAACAATGGAACATGGTGAAAAAAAGTCCATATGCATGCATGTATTTGTAAATTTGTATGCTGTCTCGTACAAAGTATATTTTATTTAGCCTTTCAGAAAGACGAGTTGAGGAGTTGTGCAATCTAGGGTGTAAAGATAGATGAATGGTTTAGTTAAAAAAATAATATGGTGGATTTTTTTCATGTACTTCTTCTAGAAAAAATGTATGATGTTATCAAAAGTGTGAGCACTGAAGGAAAACGACCACCCAATAAGTTACCTCAGTTAGTGCGTTTGTGACTTTTGGCTTTCACCTTTCTATAATTGCATGTGGATTAAAAGAGGTGTTTGTCATTTTCTATTACAAAGCTTTTCAAATTAAATATAATTAAATTTAGTAACAATTTAATATAAAGTTTAAACTTAATCAAAATTAGTGTTTTAGATCTATTTATTCTTTTATTAATATACACTTATTAAACGCTAAATATTCTATAATAAAAAATTATTAAACAAAGAGATATGTTCAAAAATTGTTAAATAAAGAGTTACGGTGAATTTATTTTTAATAATTTTTGGATTTTTCATCATTTTAACTATTTTATATTCATAAATAAATTATATATTTGTTCAATCTAAAAGAATCACTAGTACAAAAACAGCGTACAACGTCGAATATTTTGGATCTTTCACGTCGAATTCGAAGCCGATGTCATATCAGAAGACGTTAAATTGACCACGTTAAATTAACGTTGAATTTTGCCAATATAATTTTGTCAATATATAACGTTAATCAATTTTTTTTAATCTTTTTTACAATTCTATTAGACTTGAAAAGGAGAAAAAGAACAAATTTCACTTTTTGGTATTTTGTAAAGTATGAACTATGAATGTGTAGTATAGTATCAACAACAAACAACAATAACTAACAACAAACAAGTTCAATCAAACTACTACAACAAACAAGTTCAACCAAACAACAACAACAAACAAGTTCAACAAAAAACAACAAACAAGTTCAACAAATAAGTTCTTCAAAACGAAAACTAACATTCAAAAGTGTGCCTATGAAGGACAAAAACACGAAAATAATCGACCAAAACAAACGAAAATCATACATAAAGTAGTTAATTAACATGAATTTGTATCAAATGAGAGAAATATTACATGTGATGGTTGTCAAACTTTGTTCGAGAAAAGTTTGAAAAGAGAATAGGGTCCCGCATGCTAAGATAAAGTGAATGAATTTTCAATCTCCCACTCAAATTTTATTGAATTCACTAACCTTTTGAGGTCTAACACTGAGGCATTCGACGTTCAAACATCATTCTGTAATAGATCTCTTAGGATTTTGATAACAACATTCAATTGATGCATCCAACCACTCCAATGTCCATCACGTCGAAGCCCCATGCAGATTAGACGTTCTATTGATGGTTTAAAAGAAAAAAGAATAAATAATTAAAAAGGGGAAACTTCGTATTATTGGTGGTTTAAAAGAAAAAAGACTTCGTATTATTGGTGGTTTAAAAGAAAAAAGACTTCGTATTATTGGTGGTTTAAAAGAAAAAAGAAAAAAGAATTAAAAAGGGGTAACTCTTTGGCTTCTTAAAAATAGTACGTCAAGAAGCCCCTACATAATTCGACGTATTATATGTGGTTTAAAAGAAAAAAGAAAACAAAATTAAAAACGAGTTACCTTTTGGCTTCTGACAAATAATACGTCGAAGTCCCTACGTATTATTTGTGGTTTAAAATAAAAAAAGAAAAAAAAATAAAAAATGGGTGACTCTTTGACTTCTAGCTGACAAATATTACGTCGAAACCCCTATAGAATTCGACGTACTTTGGTGGTTTAAAAGAAAGAAGAAAAAGAATGACGTGTTGGTTTAAATAATTACCGAACGTTGTATGAAACATCGTTTTACAATTCTAAACAACGTCTAATAATTGCATTTTGTTTACAAAAATGTCATCGATCATTTTTAACGTTGAATATTCAATGTTTAGATGTTAAACGCATGACGTTATACGCTGATTTTGCACTAATGAATATATATATATATATATATATATATATATATATATATAAAATTCAAAAAGAAAATCGATTTTCATTAGTATTTTATTATTATTTTTGTTGAATTAGTTTGAATTTATTCCGAAAACACTTTAATGGATTAAGAGAAGATGATATATATAAATTATCTTTAAGATCAACAAGTAATATGAAATTTATAAATATAGTGAAACAAGATTCCTTTCGAAGCCTACAAAGTAGAAGTGAATAATAAATATATTTTATAAACAATTTTGTATTTTACTATCATTATAACACAGTATTAAATAATAACCAAATTTAGAAATCAAAAGAATTTGTCAATATATTGACTAAATTAGATATTATTGTATAAACTAAAAATTATTGATATCTAAAATACTCTATTTATTAATAAAAAAAATTATAATTAGTTTGTAAATTAGAGTATAAATTCTAGCATTAATTATCAAGATTTTACCTATATATTATTGTTGATTTTTAATTAATCTCTACTTTTAAATTAGAGACTAATTTAAAATTTAACGATAAATAACTAAAATCTTCATAACAAAAGACCAATTTAAACTTTTATTCACATATTAATTATAGTTTTTCTATTAATAATATAAACTATTTTAGATATTAATGACTTTTAGTTTATAAAATAATATTTAGATAATGACTAGTTATTTGTTATCTCTAAATTTGATTGTTATTTAATATATTGTTTATTATATTTTAATATTAAATCATACATAATTAGATTGATTTTGGTAAATAACATCAGAAGAAAACTTAATTATAAAAGGTTAGTTTTTTTTAATCTCGTTACGGTTTTGTCTTGTGAATTTAGATAAGAACCTGGACAAGAAATTAAAAGATAAATTTATTGTGTTGAGTAGAATTGGATTAATTTAAGTGAAACGGATAAGAAAATGCCAAATCATTTGGTGAGAGATGATTCACCACGTGAATGCTCGGTATGCCAAGAATTATTTCCTAAAATTCAATATATCAAAAGTGTTTTACAAGAGATGAAGCGTAACTATTTTTTAAAAGTTATCTTCAATTACAAATATAGATGTAATACAAGTTCTAATCTAATACTTAATTGTTGAAATCTATGGAGGGAGATTTTAATATTAAGATTTCAAATTTCCTTTGTTTGCACCGACATTTAGAAAGGCATTGTGATGTTTAAGTCGTACTCCCTTATTCCAAGAGATTATGTTTTTTTTTTTTTTATCTTCTCTTTAGACCCATGAAGCTCCAAGTGCACCCGCTCTTTTTTTGTCCCAAATCTTCTATCAAATTGGGCTTGGATTAGCCCATTAAACATCTATTCTATATTTAAATTTAAGCAATTTAGATTTAAGTGTCCTCTCAACTTTTTCTTTATTTTAGAAAGCTTTCCTAGAGTATTCAATATAGTATAGCAGTGTTCAACTTTTTCAACAACTCAACTATTCAATTTAGCGTTCTTCAATTAGGTTCTTCTATTTCTTCTCTATTCTTCTTTAAATTTACGTAACAATTCTGAATTTTTTTTTTTACATTTTTGTTGACTTTCTAAATTTCAAAGGTTAATTTTCTAATTGAATTTTTGAATCTTTAAATGATTGTTCTCATTACTCATATTTCAATATCTTTATATGTTATTCTTATAAGCAAAATACACTATAAATCCTATGTCTCTTCTAGCTCTTGTGTCTCTGATCTAATCGTTCTTAAAATATATTGTTTGGTCTTTCTTCGTGTGTTTTCTGAAGTTACCTAATGATGATCCAATGACATCCTAATTTCACTTACGAAGTTAAGTCACATGTTATGGATTTAATCTCCTTATCCTTCGACCTTTCATTCATAAAGTTTGGTACCAACAACCGTGTTTAGGCTTGAGGTCATCCATTCACTATCGATCGGACTACACGAGTCCATTCAGAGGGTGTAGATACACTGGCCCCCAAGACTTTTAAACAAGTATTCTCTTGAAAGTTTTGCAAATACATTCATAATTTGAGTTTAGTTTATTTTCTTTGATCGTTCGTGATGATATGAACATTGGCCCCCTGGTTTGAGGGCGTCAAATGTTACGTTGATGGCCGAGGTGTCGTGTCGCTTCGTGGTTTGCATCGGTACTATCGTGTTGGAGTGTTGTGAAGTGTCATGCGATATGGACCGTTGGATGAGCTTGATCTTATGGTTGGGGTTGAACGAATGTTGATTGACCCTAACCTGGTACTCTTTATAAATAGCAGTGGCACTCCCTTGTCTATCACGTGCTTACTTCTTCAGAGTAGTGACTAACTATTCGTTTTCAAGGTAATCATGTCGACCCTGTTAGCATTTCATCGACGGAGGAGTTTTCACGAAAGGAAGGTTGAGGATACGTGGATGGTGTGTTGTCTTCATCCATTTCAAAGTTTTGCTCAAGTATGGGGATTTCCACAAACAGCCACTTTCATTAAGGTAGAGGTGGTCTTAAAAAAAAACTTTGTATTAAGCTATATGCACAAGTAAATTACCTTATGAGAGACTCACATACATGCAATACAAGTTTTAACAATCAATATATCTTCAATACCATCTTCATCAAAATTATTGTCAAAAACCAATTGTACTTGCTCTCTTAAAAAGTTCGACTTAACTCCATCCTTCAACCCTAACATTTTCATCCTTTTTTGTAATGACCTATAAATGAGATGTCGATCTATAATTGGATTGTTCAAGATGATGAACCATACATGGTATAAACGCTCTCCCTACATAGGCACAAACTTGAATATCATAGCAAATAAATACTCTCTCTTGCCATGAAATCTCTCTTTAAATCTTAGCCCTACATACAAAGTAGCCAAGAGCCAAGTGTAAGAGTACACAAATATTAAAACATCTTTAGGCATACACATAATAAACAAAGCAACCAACAACCAAGTGTAGGAGTACACAAAGATACAAACACATTTCCAAACATAGATTTCTCCGCCTTAGTGCATTATACAAAATGAAGATATAAAAAGAAAAAGGTATATCAAAATGATCATATATTAAAAAAAACATGTAAAAATATTTCAAATATACTAGAATAATAAATTATAATCAATGTTAATTGATTGTTTTTCACAAAAATTATGATATGAGAGTAAATTAGTACTTTAATTGTTTTTATCTAAAACTTAATTTGATCAACAAGACAAAACACAAGACAAGTTTGATAAAGTAAAATTAAATAATAAGGATATTTATGCTTTAATTTTTGTTTTAACTAAAATTAAGTATAAATTTGTTTATAGTTTAGAAACCATTAAGGAGATTTGAGACTCCTTAAAAATCAACTGAGGTAGAAATTTATGTCTCTTCAAATATGTATAGAATGAGGTAATCTCAAACATTAATATTTCTTTTTATCTGACTCATCATATTCATTATCAGATATTTAAAGCCTTGGAATTTAAAAATGTAAGTGAATTTAAAAATTGTAAGTGAATCTCTGTAATATTTAAAATTGAAACAAATATTTAAAGCCTTGGAATTTAAAAGTGAAAAGTTCAATGAAAATTGGTTAACAAGTGAAAAGAAATCATCATGCCTAGAGTAGACTCAAATTACATATATAGAGAAGATAAAATATTTTGAGAGAAAAATAAAATGTTGCAAAAGTGATTTTTTAAAATTTGTTTAAGCTTTTAAGCACGATAGTTTTTTTAATGCTATATATGCATATTGTAAGCATGTCTTATAATATGACTTGAAATGTAAGAAACGTGTCAAGAGAAATGTTAGAATTACTTTTCAAAATATTGGTAAGTTTGAACTCTTAAGTATCAAATGCAAACACAAACCACGTCTAGTAACAAATAACAAAAAAAAAAGACAAAAAAGTTTACGTTCCAAAAAAGGTTATAATTCTTACCACAAATGTGTTGTATGGAAAGTGGCCAAGGAGAAATTTTGATTTTGAACAATGAATGTTTTCAACACATAACAAACTCAAAGTATATGGATAAAGACTTAAAGCATCAAAAGTAGTAAAGTTATAGATGTTGTCACAAGATCAAATGCAAAAAGGATCAACACACATAAAAATGATTTTGATTTTATTTGGTTATTCCCTTTTAATTTACACATGACTGAGTTAATTTAATCAAACATGTTATCGCCTGTATAATTAATACATATATGTTTGTTCACACAATACATAATTAATCAATTGTAATCAATGTTTATCATGTGAGATAAAATTCATTCATAACACTTCTGAAACACAAGAAAACACTAGAATGAGGGAGTTGAATAGTGTTTTAAACCTTTTTGCAAATATCGTTTAATATTACTCTGTAGGGGTTAAATGGTCTATAAGAATAGTTAAACACTTAGTTTATAGAGTAGCGTTAAAAAGAAAACTTTTAAAAGTGAAAGTAGTGAGGCACACTTCATTTTTATATTGGTTCACTCCAAACTGAGCTACATCTGGTTCTTCCTTAAATTCCTTTAAGGGGTTCCACTAATAACAAAGATTACACACGAGTTTAACTATTCTTGGTTTACAAACTAACCAATTAGTTAGATAAGTTTCACCACTCCTGCTATCAACACTAGTCCAACTGACTAGAACGTTTAACTCCACTGAGTTAAACTTACAAGTGTTTGAATTCACTTCTGAATCTAAAAACCACAAAGTGTTTTCGAAATATTACAAAACAGATGGTTACTCTCGTAGGGAGGATATAAATTCAATACAGTGAACTTCTGAAAATCTCTAAAAGAGCTTTTCAAAGATAAGTCTTAAAAGAAGAGCTTAGAGAAAAAAGTAGTGAGAATATATCAGTAATCTTGATTGCAAAAGTTCTCTTCTTCTCTTCATGCAAACTTCTTTATATAGACATCTTCGAAAAATATCTTTTACTTAGAGTTTTTAACTTTCTTCTAGGTGTAGCCTTTAGGGTAGAGTCAAAAGTTATATTGCGTCTTGGCAGCACAATTGTGTTGAGCATACGAAAAGAACGAGCAGAAAGTATGTATAAAACATTCCTTGAATATCTTCCTATCTCTTAACGTTATTCTGAATCTAAGCAAACTTTTGAATAAAGTTGATAATCTACACAAAAAAAAAAGAGCACAACACAACAAGAAAAAGAATATTAGAATGTACATGCATTAAAGCGTTGAACGATCCTAAGCGTTTAGGCATGACACGAGTACTATCGTTTAACACTGTTTGCTTTGAGTAACTTTAAGCATTTTGATATATAGCATCCGCTAGTTACATGTATTCTAGACAATTTAACTTTTTATTAGACGTTGTTGTGACTAGATGTTGTGTTACAATCTTTATAGCGTTTAGCGCTTATAAAACACAGGTTAAACGCTCTTATATCATTAGACACTCTTGTATCGTTTAGACACTTAAAAAGTAGCATTTAATGCTTCTAATCTTTTGTGCTAGACGATTAAGCACTATTTCGTTTAGACATTTATGTTAAACTTCAAAACAAGGTTTACTTAGACGATCTTGTTTTAATAACTTCCATTGAAGTGTCTTGCACAATGACATCATAGTGAGAAACCCTCACGTACTATAATTGTCCTTTTCACTTTGAATTATTTTCTTATAATATTTTACATTCTCTTTTCGGTCTCACCACACTCTTTCACATTAACAAATTGTTGTTTAATTGTGTATTCTTTTTTCTCTCTCGTCTCATTCAAATCTTTTGTCAAAATTTATCATGGCAACAAAAAGAGCATTTTAACCAGCAATCAACAACACTGTTGAGGCTATGTTGTTGTTGCTCATGTCACATTTCTTGTTCAATTAATTCTTCAACTTTAGCGAGATGGAGAATCAATGTTATGATTAGTTTGTGTATGGTTTGGTTTATGACAATGGATGATGTTGATGCACCAACCATCAATATCACTCTTGAGGTTATGGGTATGAGTTAGTATTTTGTTCTAGTTAATCTACCTTTCACTTTTTTGCATTAACAAAATGTGTTTAACCATGCATTCTTTGTTTTATCTCTTCTTATTCAAATCTTTTAACAAAAGTTATCATGGCATCAAATAGAGCATTTCCACCAACCATCAACATCACTGTTAAGGCTATGTTGTTATTCATCATGTCACGGTTCTTGTTTGGTTAGTTCGTCATCTTTAGCAACATAGAAAATCAGTGTTATGATTAGTTTAAGCATGGTTTGGTTTATGACAATGGGTGATGTTGATGCACCAACCATGAACATCACTTTGGAAGGTTATGGGTTAGTACTTTGTTATAGTTAATCTACCTTTCACTTAATGTTGTGATTAGTTTACATATGGTTTGGTTTATGACTAAATATCATTTTGTTATGGTTTGGTTTACATATGGTTTGGTTTATGACTAAATTATCACTAAATATAATTTTGTTATTTTTTAGTTTAAATGAATATCAAATTTGAATTTTTGATTATATATGGTATAGTTGTTTGAAATTATTTACAACCATGTTCAAATATGTGTAGAAATGAAACTAATTAAAAATAATACCACATATTACATAGGCTATTATCAAAACTGATGTAATATGTGGATTTTTTTTTAAAAGAAACCACACTCGTATATTACTAGAGTTGTCAAAATGGGTTACAACCCGCGGATCAACCCGACCCACTACGGGTTCGGACCAGGTTGAGTTTGAAAAAATGTATCTTTTTTATGTGGGTTAATTTTTGTCCCAGCTCATTTAAACCCGACTCATCCGGGTTGAAGCCGTGGTGAGCCGGGTGACTCACCAACTCACCTAATTTTATTTTATTAATTTATTATCTTATGAAACCCTAAAAAATACCATCAAGCTCATTATACGTGGATTGTATTGTATTTTTTTATTATTTTGAATTGTCTTGAGTTTAACATCATTTTGGGAGTGAAATTTATTTAGATTTAAATTACAAAAAGTTTGTAATTTTTATTTAAAAAAATTGTAATTAAGTGAGTCAATGAGTCAAACCGCTTAAATCACCAACCCGTGGTGGATCGAGCCAGACAAATTTTTCTGCCTCACTAATAAATAAGACGGATTGGGTTGGTTTACTAAGTAACCAACCCATAGTAGATCTCGAATCAGATGGTTCGTTTTCACAGAACTAACACTTATAATAAATAATGAATAGTATTTTTCCTTTTATTTCAATGGTCCTTGGTTATTTCTCGTCTCATCAACCCATGTAATGTCTTTTAAATTTTTTATTAGCTTACATTTTATATTGATTTTAATTAAATTCGATGTAAAATTGATCCATTTTGCATTGATTCAATGATGAATATTAGATGACCAACTTATTACATAGATGATATTTTCGTCAAATCCAAAACTGATGTAAATAATCTTAAATAATAGATGTAAAAAATATTTGTTGCACTAATGTATAACCATACAAATCCTAATCTAAACCGAATCAAAATAAGAAATTATTCAACCTTTGAATGTTTAACTTAACTTTCACAATATAATAACAAATTAATTTTACAACACTATACGGACGGGTGTTTTCAAATTGATCCTTAGATTAAGGGTTGAAAATCTAAAACAGAAAAGCATAATGCAAATATACATTATTAATTATATACGGTTAACTAGGGGAAGTTAGCTAGCCAAATTAGGTGACAAACTAATTTATCATATTGAAAGGTGTAAAAGATGGCAACTTAAACCACAATTCATGCATAAATGTTTTGTGCAAAGAATTTCGTATAAGGCACAATACACGAAGAATCTAATCCAATTTTGTACCATTTGACCACTTCCATATACAATGTCATGCTATTTCGATTTATTTTCCTATATATTATGGCCGCCATTTTCCCGTGATAATAAAACATTCCTATTTTATATTGGATCCAAAACATACTTTGATTCCCTTTAATCTTATATTAAACAAAAA
This sequence comes from Vigna umbellata, assembly GCF_029865625.1. Classification (NCBI taxonomy): domain Eukaryota; kingdom Viridiplantae; phylum Streptophyta; class Magnoliopsida; order Fabales; family Fabaceae; genus Vigna; species Vigna umbellata. The sequence goes on along the minus strand of NC_142169.1, from coordinate 17,438,755 downwards.
CTATATGCCTAGATTGAAATAATAATGTATATATATTATTACTTTTATTTTATATGGTTTCTCACACTAGACTTAGCTGCCAATAGCTGGAACCTTTGTTTATACGGAAGTACCATTCAATGTCTTTTGTGTTGACAACCTTCTAACAAACTTTCAACTCTTTTAGCCTACAAATGTTTATATGTCCATTTTGGTTTTGCTTTTTTTCTTTTTTTTTTCAAAGTGAAATTTCAATTAAGAGCTTTTCTTCAATTATTTGATCAAATTTGTGCTATGCAAGTAAACAATAATGCCCATCTTTTTGCTTTCCCCAAATGCAATTTTAATACAAAAACCTTTTTATCTAAATCATTCATGAATTCATCTATTTTTTGAAAGAAAAATTTAATAAATATAACAACAAAAAAGAAATTAAGCAATTAATTACTGAACCAATGTAGATATAGTGGTTGTTATAGGCTAATCATGATCACCTAATAACAATCACTATGATGTGTAGTTTAACATATGTCTTATATATTATAGTTTGTAGATGACATTATACGTATTAAGAATAAATTTATGCATTTTGTAGTTTTTTTTTAGTAATTTAGCACATATTTATGTATTCACTATTCATTACATAAAAATACGATTGAATATAAGTTTGAACTATATTTTGACCGGCTGAAATGTTAAAAAAAAACTTTATTCTAAATATGTAAAATTACATTAGAAATTCTCATCACAATGTTGAATCTTCTTTATATAAGAGGATCCGGGGAATATTTTTCATTATTATATAATTACTATATAGTATATGGGTAAGACAAATCCTCATCTTACAAAATGTAAAATTAAGTGTAATTCCAAAATTTTGAGAGTAAGAAACTGGTATCCTACTTGCATTTTTAAAACTCCAGACTTATTCTGTGTGCAGATAAATAATGATTTTTAATAACCATTTTGTACTATATTCTTATTTGATCTAACACAAATATTCAGTTTTATTACTCACATTTTAATCAAACAAAATATTATTATAATCATAATAATTGAAAACGCAATTAACTTAATGTTATATTAAATTTAGTAAGACATTTTGTAATACTTTCAATTATCATGATATAATAACACTTTTGTTTAATTACAAAACGTAACGTAAATCGATTGCTTGTACAGAACATAATCCAACCCACGCATTTCTCAAAATTTTCTTTTCTTTACACTTAATAATATATGCATAATTTTTTAATTTTAATTTATACTTTTTTGGATTCAAACTAAACTTTGAAAAACTCACACAATGCGTTGCACTTCTAGACTAATATATGAAGTAGTATAGGAAAGAAACCAGAAAGTGTTGAAGCACTTACGTGAGAAACATTATAGGAAATTATTGAGGACAACAAATTATGTTGTTTTCCTTTGTAACATGTATCTCCGTGGCAGCTAAAAAGTCTAGCCAAAAGAGGAAGGGGAAGAACCCCTTGTGAACCTTCCATAATTAATCACTTATTGCATAAGGATTGTGGGGGAACACATGTACACACTAAATGAACAAAGGGGCACGTGTCCCCAACCTTGGGTTGCTTTTGGAGCTTCAAAGGTTCAAACTTTAATGAAGCTTCCCACTTTTTTCTCCTTCATCACCGACGAGTCATTGAAAAAAGACAACCAATGGGTCCCTTGTTGGCTGTTCAATGTTTCAGCCAGATCATGTTTTTTAGCCGTTGAACTTCCTCTATTAATAATCCCAAACACTGTGTGTTCTAGCTGTATTTCGATTGAACACGTCAACTACTTCTTCATTTCATCACTTTCAAACAATCACATTGATTTTATTTCTTTCTAAACTTTGTCGTGTCTATTTGAAAACACCATCCACTTTCTTTTCATTAATTATATGTCCTTTGCCATACTCCATAACATTAAAAAACTTTAAAAGAAACCACTATATATATAACTCGCTTCACCTCCTACTTTCTCACACCAGGGTTCTCTTTTCTTCTACGAGGTGCATAAAGCCTCGTAGTAGAATCAAGAAACCCTTCTCTTTCTCTATTTACTTATATAGTATTTTTTTCTTCTTCACTTAGTTGCAAATTCATTATTATTGTGATAGTTTGAGAAATGGAGGTACATTCTTCTGTTGTGGCAAAGAGATTATGGAATGTGATGAGGGTAACCTTCTTCATGATAAGGAAGGGTCTTATATCAAAGAGAAAGATGATCATGGACGCGAACTTGATGATGAAGAAAGGTAACGTGAGAAAATCTCTTAGCAATCTCATGTCATCACATCATCACCATCACCATCACCACCAGCAGAAGAACCCTAAGAGTGTGACACGAGGTGGCTTAGGGGTGCATTATGAATTCTCATGTAGCAATAGTCCAAACCCTGTTTTCTTCCACATGCCAAAGCGCAAGCACCATTTCAACTTTCCCTGCATCCATGCCCCTGATGTTGTCGATGATGAACACCGTTTTTCATTTGAGGTTGAAACTGATGTGCCTAAGGGTGTTGTTACCCTGCCAAAAACCCCAGATTACATGTTCAATATATTTGTCCCTGGAGAGAAAAAGAGCCCTCTTCTCTCACCATTTTCTGTGAGGGTGTCCAATTATTCTGCATTGGATGAAAGTGAAGAAACTGGAAACGATCATGTTGATGTTCAGGCTGAGGATTTTATCAGAAGGTTCTATGAACAGCTTAGGTCGCAAAGTCCCGTGCAGTTCCTAGGTTACTAAGTGATGTAAAGAGAAAACCAGCCTTGTAGTTACAGTAATAATGATGCGCTGCACTTGTAGAGAGCATTCCTTGGGATTTTGATGTCTCAAATTCTGCATTTTGTTGTCTGTGTAAAATGGTGTTTTATTACACATGTTCGTTTTTGGACATTGAATATTTTTGTTCTCATTCTGTACTTCAGTTGTTTCATTTGTCACTGTAGAAACCTAAATGACAGGAATTGTTTTGTCGTAACATCTTGCGTGCTTCTTTTTCCACGAATAAAAATTAGAATAAAGTATGTTGAATTGGAAATTTTTTATTACTAACGCTGTGTCATGATGTTACATCGTTGTGGACATGTAGGTGGGAGCGAAATTTTCTTCGGTTATTTTTCGTTTTCTTTTCGTTTATCATAGACATGTGCGAGATCACCCACCTACCAGCTCCATTTTCAACAACCATTAATTAATGCTTTCCATTTTTTATTTTCATTTAATCACTGCATGTCTAGGTATTGGTCGTTTGTAACGATGTTTCCAACGTCTGATATAACAGTGTAGCTTTGTTTAAAGTTTGTATTAAGGTACGAGTAGTATAGGATTTTTTTTAAGTTAGACATCCAAATTAAGTAAAAAGTTTGTGTCATGTGTCATGTTTTCATTAGAGATTATTTACTTTTAAGAAGTGATCACATGACACCCTAGGAGTGGAGATGATTTCTTTTTAGTAATAGTCACATGTCGCTCCACCATTGGAGATAATTTGCTTTTAACAGTGGTCACATGACACTCTAGTAATGGAGATGATTGTGTTTTGTGAGTGGCCACATGTCTTCCTATCATTGGAGAGAATTTGTGGACACTTGTCCACTCCTTAAAAGGTTTCATTTTTTGCCAATGAGAGCAAAGGTGAGAGATCATGATTTTAGGGTTAGAAGGAGACATCTCTGGCCTATAAATAGAGGTATCTCCACCCTTGTATTTCATCTTGGATTAACGTAATGTTATGCTGCCAAATTATGGCCATACACTTCCTAGATCAAGACTAAAGCAACCCTAAAGGCCCCTCTAGTCACCTTCCTTCTTGGCCTCACCTCTTTAAAGTCACCAAACACTACATTATCACCACCATATCTCCTAGAGGTCATGAGCTTCTACATCACCCACACCTTAGCTCCTCATCCCAAGACCACTTACCACCACTTTTTCGCATCATCCATCAAAGGAAACACCCCTCCATGCACATCATTCTACTCCAATGCACATCCCAAAAATCTTTACTTAGGATGTTTTATTTGTTTAGTTATTCATTTTTGCTCCTTTCTGATAACAATGATTGCTAACTAGCGGTACCAAAACTACGATCACAAATTATATAGCTATGCAAAAATTATCAGAAAGAAAGGAAGCCAAAACAATAATTGAAAGACGAAAAAACTTGTAAGAGCAAGAAAGACAACAAACACAATGGGGTTTCCTCCCCTATGCTCCTCTTGCGGATGCATAAGGACAAACATCCACTACTAGAAATCCCACTTCGACAGTACATAAAGCCCACAAACGTGGCACAATAAGCCCTCAAATGAGGCACCTGAGTTACTAGACAAAAATGGTAAAAGTTCACGAAGGTGGCAACGATAAAAGACCATAAAGGTGGTAATCTGAAAAGACCATTGAGGTGACAATCAGAAAAGACCACAGAGGTGACAATGATAAAAGTCCACAGAGATGACAACGATGAAAGACCACAAAGGTGGCAATAAAAAAAGTCTACGGAGGTGGCATCGATAAAAGACCATAGAGGTGGAAATGATAAAAAACCAAGGAGGTGGCAACAATAAAAGTCCACGGAGATGACAACAATAAAAGTCCACGGAGGTGGCAACGATACAAGTCCACGGAGGTGGCAACGATACAAGTCCACGGAGGTGGCAACAATAAAAGACCACGAAGATGGCAACGACAAAAGTCCATGGAGGTGACAACGATAAAAGACCATAGAGGTGGCAGCGAGAAAGACAACGAAGGTGGTAATCTGAAAAGACCATGGATGTGGCAATTAGAAAAGAACATAGACGTGTCCTATTATTTAGAAGTCCAGGTCTCTATTTGCTAAATCTTGACCTACCTTAGTACATAAGCCAACCAGGATGTCTCACTCGGCCTTCACCTTTGTCGCTTTCACTTCCCTTAACAATAGCAAATTTGAAATAAAAGACAAGAAATGTGAGGACAAGCATGAAGAGAACTTAAAGAGCAACAAGGATTGCTTGAAGTGAAGTAACCATAAAGAAATAATATAAAAGCAAGTTAAAATCATCATCAACTTAGCCAGACCTGCACAAAACACCAGCACCCAAAAAAGTTGGTCGCATAAAAAGCAAAACCTGCCTAAACTCAGCCGCATCAAAGGGAAGCTCGTCTAAAGTCAACAACATTAAAGGGAAGTTTTCCTAAAGTTAACAAGATCTAAGTAAAGTTTGCCTAAAGTCAACAACACTAAGCAAAGCTTGCCTAAAGTTGACAACACCCAACAACGCTTGCCCAAGCTGGCAGCCTAGCATAAAGTTTTCCTAAAGTGCGTAACACAAGTCAGAAGGACTATTCTTACATAGCGGATTTTGAACGAGCTTGACCGAAGGGCTAATCCATATACGAGCTCGACTGAAGGGCCACTCAACCTACGAAGCTCGACCGGAGAGCCAATGCACATACGAGCTAGGTCGAATGACCAATCCACATGCAAACTATACAAGTCAGTTGAGGTCCAACCAAGAGATTGGACACGATCATGTATGCCAATCAAACTCTAGAGATGGGGGATGGGGGGTTTATGTTCCTATAGGCACAATAGACATACTAAAGAACACGACCCAACAAGGCCCATTAAACTCATCCACTATGGAACGACCCAAGCCTATGTCTATTTGGGTATAATTAATCTCGACAGTTTGGTATTATAGTTATTATTCATGATAAAATATCATTATGTTATTATTAACTATTTTTTTATTATATACTTGAGGTAAGTATTATTCCAATGATAACATAGGTTCACGACACATTTGAATCTTATAAATGCAACTAGTATTTGTCAAGGAATATTCACTCAATATCTTATACTAATACTCATAGATCATAAACTCTCTTATTAACTTGAATGTCAAAGAGTCTTTCGCATGTGGATCTCCATCGTATGAATAACAAGGAATCAATTTCTAATTACCAAAAACATTCACTGTCACTATAATCTTGACATATATCCGCATATGTACGCTGATGATTTCAATAAGGTCACATATATGATAGAAGTTATAATCGTCCATCGCATGTGCTTGAAAAACATGTGCTTCAAAAATTATATGTAAAAGAAATAATAATTTTAACATGTGTCTTTCTAGCCTTTTAATACAAAGTTGGTTTCATAAGAGTTAGGTAGTAAAACTACAAGACAGGCCCTACTAGTTTGTCAGGGTAATATAAAACAATGTTTTGTATTGATTAAGAAATGCTTAAACTTTGTTATTTAAGTTGCGTTAATTGTGTGTATAAACTCCATTCTTTCCTCACAAAAATAATAAGGAAGCTCAGACTATTAACAAAAATCATATTTTGTTCTTTAACAAAACACTAAAGAGCAAAAAAGAAACAAGATATAGTGGTTATTTCCCAAAGGTTAACCAAAAGATTAATTTTTTTTTCGGGTACTTTTAATTTTTCTATTATTATAGTAATTATTGATTAGCACGTTGTTTGCAAGTGATACTTTATAATTTGGAATTTTTATTCAAATTATTTCAATGCCGAAAAGATAATGATTAATATATTAAAAAAATAAATACATATTTACAATATTAATTTAAATAATGAATTAAAGATTTTATTTTTTATCATCAAACCATTTTATTACTATTAAACAACTTAAAATGTTGCAAATTTTAAATCACAAGTTTCATTACACAAAACAAATCGAATTTTTTAACAATACTATAATATAGAAAAAAAACACATAATTATAACATATAAGTTTATTACAAACTTAATCACAACTTACTTTGATATATTATTGCATATATATTACATAATTTACTTAATAAAATTATCAAAATCGATATAATATTTGATAAGTTTGTAAAACGTTTTTAATTTTAATTAATACATTTATTCAATAAAATGTTTACAAATGTCATTAGAGCAAAACTAAATACATTTATTCAATTTTAAATTATATATCACACTTAATAAAAATATTAATATCGTACATCAATTATTACAAATAAGATATTCCACTAAGTTTAATTTAGTAAATAGGTATATATTATTTCATATTTTATATAATTAAATTAGTAAATGGATTTAATTATAAATGCACTCTCATCATTAATTTAAATCAATATTTAAATTCTTAATTTTCATTATTATATTTTCTAACAAAATCTCAATGTTTATTACATTTAACAATGTATTTAAATTATTATAAAAAAATTAAATATTATAAAATGTTGTAAAATATTAACTATTTTTATTATTGTAGTTTTTAATTTCTAAATTTTCTATAATTTTATTCTTCAAGACATAAAATATTAAAGTTAGAATTTGTTTTTGAATTTGGAGTTATCTTTTTTAATAATGAATGCAAATGAAGGTTAGAATCCATTCCCATAAACAACAAAGTATGCTATTTAAATAAATATTATGAAATTCAAAAGATTGCATGATTACATATGGTTGGTGACTGCATGACCATTATCTTGAAAATGAGTCAAACATTTGATTGGTACAATATGACAAACTAGTTAAGTTGATTATAAATAAGTTAGAAAAGTAGTTGTAACATATTTTTATTTCACTTTACTGTTCATTCAAATGTATTGAAAATTATAATATTAGAAAGAAACCACTGTATGACGAGATTCACTAAAAAATTATTTTATTAATTTTAACTAATGATAGAGAACACGTTCAAAAGAATACAATACATCGTGTTACGGGTATTCTCTTCTAACACAATGTATAATCATATTCTACTCCGAAATAATTTTAATATTACACAGATAAAGATAAAAAGATAAACATAAACAAGTTTTGCTAAAGTCAAATTTTAGTTTATATATAATTTAAAAATACAAAATAAAAAGAGAAATTATATAATAAAACTTTTACCAATGACTGTTTGCATAAACTAATTTTAATATATATTTTACTTAAAAATAGTAATGAATGATTATCATAAATTTATTTATTTTTCTTTATCCAACTATATACGCAAGTAATCATCTAGTCATTTGATTCGTGAACTAGTGCTATTGTTGATAAAAACAAAATTAGAAAAATGATTAGTTTATTCTTTTATTAGTTTATTCTTTATCTAATTTTGTTTTTATCTAATTTTTCTTTTATTAGAAAAATTAGATAAAAAATATTTTTCTTCCTCAAGGTGTGTTGCTCCCTCCACCACACCTTTCTTCCTCCACCTCTCCAATTTATTTTAATTCCAATTATATCCTCAGATTAAAATTTTTTACTTTTATTATTTTAATTTATTTCAAACCTAGTTCTCCTACTTTACTCCTGCACCCAATCTTTCCATCTCTCATTTTCGTATAATAATTTGTCTTTCGTTTTACTCTGCAACCCAATTTGTCTTCTTCGTTTCACTTCTCCTCCTTCGTTTCTTTCTTCTTCATTTTCCTTACATTATTAAAATAAATTCAAAAATAATAAATCAAAACATTTAAATTAAATTATTAAAATATTTCCAAAATAAATAATAAACTAATAAAAGAAATCCTAAAATAAAAAACGTAACTTTTAAACGGAGGTGACATCCTTTAACGGATGTCAACATCCGTTTAAGGTAAAACGAATCCGGATGTTGACATCCGTTGAAGGATTTTGACATCCGTTGAAGGATTTTGACATCCGTTGAAGGATTTTGACATCCGTTGAAGGATTTTGATATCCGTTGAAGGATTTTGACATCCGTTGAAAGATTTTGACATTCGTTGAAGGATGTCTTAATGGTTACGTTTTTTATTTTAGGGTTTTATTTGAAGGTTTATTTGAATACGCACCTTGAGGAAGCAACACACACTGCACTACGAGAGCCACACTGCACCACGAGAGGGAGACTACTTAATAATTCTTTCCACCACCACCAACCTTTGCAACTTGTAGAAGAAAGAGAGGAAGAAATATAATGTTAAAATGAAAGAAAAATATTTTACTCATAGTGGCAACAAAATAAAAAAAAAATTTCAAATATTAACAAAAACGTTTACAACAAAATTTCCGTGTATAAAATATGGAGAACCCTACAAGACAGAAATAGTAAAAAGAAATAAATAAATAAAATTCTACAGCTAAATGTTGTCAAAATAAACACTGCAGAAAAAGTATGGGCTTTGTATTCTTCATTAGTCCATTACCACCTGCGTTCACTATATGGGCCTTGTAGCCAAGGATGGGGCTCCGGCCCAAAATGAGGGTAAGCATGCACCGGAGGAGGCTGGGGAGGATATGGATACGCAACCTGCGGGGGTGGCGGTGGTTGTGGGTAATTGAAATTATACTCTCCGTACGACGGAAGCATAACCGGCGGCGGTGGAGCAGTTGCCGGATAGACGGGACACCCCACCGGCATCGCGACCGCTGGGTAGCAGAACGTGTTCTCAATTTCGCACGTGGGATATTGTACCCTATTGGAAGCGCACGCGCAATCCTCCGGTGCCAGAACAGGGTACCCTGAGATTCTCCCTTCAAGAAACTGCGACGATTGCGTTCCGCTCACACTCCCACTCCAATTTCCAATCCCAATGCCAAACCCAATCAATTTGTACGAGAAATTGAAGATACCATTGGGCTTTCCCTCGGGGGATCGAACCTCGTAGCTCACGAACCTCGCCGTGCCGGCGGCAGCATCGCGGATCAGATCAGAGAACGCCACGCGGCATTCGCCGACGACTTTGTCCCCGAGGATGACGCCGTCGTGGCGGAACTCAAAGCAGAGGAAGAGATCATCATAATCGGAGTGGCGTGGCGAGCGCGATAGCCACCCCAAATCGAAACGTGCGTAGTTGTTCCATTCGGGGTTGGTGCCATCGCCGTCGCCTTCTCTGTGCGTTAGGGTTCGCTGTCGCTGCTTCCTTTCCTCCGTCATTTCCGTCTTCGGATCCTCGCTGTCGATGAAGACGGTAGCGTAAACTGTGAGCTTTTGGAAAAAGTTGAAGGCTCTGAGGTCCTTACACGAAATGAGTTTCACCTCCATGCATCTTTGATCTGGTTCCATTGTTTTCTGATTTTTTGGGGTTTAGAAAAATTTTAACGTTGGAATGAAAATTTGATGCGATCTTAGGTTTTATCGATGTATTTGTGCGCGGATTCAACGAGAAACTTCGCGAGAAAACTAATCTTCAATGTTTATTTTGTTAAATGTCATGTCCCGTAGTAGGCTTGAATGGAAGGTTCTCTCGGCGTTCCATTCACGTTTGTGCTAATGTACCGTGTCTGTCGTCCCGACATGCGCGTGGATATTTAATGTAAGAGTGATTAAAAATTAATTTTTAGAAAATATAATCATAGTCCATCGTTCATATAATTTAATTTCGGATTAAATATGTTTTAGTTATTAAATTTGATGTAATATTAATTTTTTTTTATATTTTATATTTTAATATATTTTAATTTTAAAATTTAAAAGTACATAAATATAGATATTTTAAATCCAATTACTTTGAAGCTTTTGAATATATGGAAGGAGTTTATATTAATATTTAAATTCTTTAAATTATTGGAAATAACAATCTCAATTAATAAATGAATTTGATATTAAGTTAAAAGAATTAAATTTATTATTTTTAAAGTTTGGAGGTAAACTATATTAAAATTTTAAAATTTTTAAAGAAATGAATTTTAATTTCATATAAAAGTTTAAAAACTTAAAACATATTTAACTCGATAATTTTTATTTTTAATTTATCGTTCAAATCTTTTATAATATCCTTAATATTAAAAAAAAAATTAGCAAATTTCCAGTTAGAAATTATCTAAACATAAAAATAAGTTTTATGTTGGATAGAAAAAATAAAGTTAAATATTACATGTTGGAGTCAAGTTACATTTATATAATTTTACTTATGTTGTGTTCGTATGCATGGATAGTATTATTCAAACATATTTGTGAAGATGGAATTACGAGATATACCATGATCGTTTTCATCGATTTAGAAAGATTGAAAAGCGATGATTTGCGGGATCACTAAAAATTCACTCCTTCTCATTTTATGCAGATTTGAAACGATTTGCAATAAAATTTCTATTTTATCCTTATGCAATAATTACATAGAAGAGAGAACTGAACACATTGTCTTCCATGCATAAAAGTGTATTCGCTTCCAAATATAAAATCTAATAAAATTGTTATAGATAAAAAAGTTTTCTTTTTTGAAATCTTAATTTAGTTAACCATTTAAGTATTCATCTATGCGCAATTTTTTTCTTTTAAAAAGTCTTAGTTTAATTTTCTTTTTCTGTAATAATTCTTGTCGTATTATTTTAAATGTTTTTGAATTTGAAGCTTTATTAGATAACGTAGTAAATTTTATAAAATTAACATGATTAAATAATACAAAAGTGTATATTATATAATGATGGTTTATGTGGATGAAGTTTATTTGCAATTATTTTTTGTGTTGGTGAAGTTTAAAAAAAATAATTTCACTTTACTTAATTTTTTTATTAATTTTTTTGTTTTTAATATTTAAAATTCATTTCATCAATAAATATATTATTAATAAATATAATTGTATATTACTTTAATAACTAGGGGTATTTTGGTAATCTTCAATTTCTATCAATTAAATAAAATTTTTTTATCTGTCACATCAATAAAATTCTACACTAATTCTCATAAACTTTACTTTCAAATCCATTCTCATTTACCTCCAAATCCACTCAAACAAACAACAATCCCGCAATTCCTCTCCCTCAAAATGAATACCTTATTAGAAGAAAAAAAATGAGTGAATAATTTATCTTTGTGACATTATGATTACAACAATAATACAATGAAATAAATCACATTTATATAATATCTTCGTAATGATAATTTTAGGAAAAATTTGATCATTTATTTACTTTAACTAGTAGAATTGATTAAGTGATTTAAAAGAAAAGATTGTGTATACACAACCTAACCAATAAAAAGTAATTTCCACACTTTATAAATAGCAAACAACTAAATATTATCAATTGTCCTTTTTCATCCTTAATGTAAAACCATCTGTTAAATGTACTTTTGTAAATACATTTTTAATCTTATCTTATTCAGGTTTACTTAAACTATAAACGTATTTTTTTATATTTGTGTTGAGCGAATTTTTTAAAAAATATATACATATAAATTTACCATTTTTGAAATATTTATAGTTAAATTAAATATAAATTACATTGAAAAAAGTTTATTACACTTTTTTTTATCTTGTTTTAAAAGAATTTATTATGATTTTCACTAGTTCTCATAGTAATAATAGTTCTATACAATACTTATATATAAAATGTACAAACTTAAAAAAAATACAATAAAAAATAAAGTACTTCCTTTATTTTGAAAATATATATATGTAAGAAAAATTATCATTTGACTTTTAGGTACTACAAAATTTAATATTCTTATATTGTTGTTATTTTGTTTTAGTTTTTCAAATATGTATTTTTTTTATAGCTAAAGTAATTGTTTAGAAAGTATTGGATAAGGTAAGAAAACAAATTGCTAGTCTATTGTATGAAATATCCGACAAGTTGTATAAAAAAGTTGAACAGATTAATTTTTTTTACTCCCAAATTGCTAGATCATTTAACATGTATTGAATAACAGTGTAAAATAACAAAATGTTATATTTCTTGATTTAATGTCTCAATAGGTCCCTATTTTTATCCAGAATTTGAAATAGGTTCCTTTCTTTTTCGGCATTTCAATTGAGTCCTTATTTTTGTAAAATTGAATCAAATAGGACCTTTCCGTCAAATTGAAATGACGCCATCATTATTTTCACCCAGAAATAAAGCATATTCTTCTTAATGGCGTCATTTCAATTTGACGGAAAGGTCCTATTTGATTCAATTTTACAAAAATAAGGACTCAATTGAGATGCCGAAAAAGAAAGAGACCTATTTCAAATTCTGGGTGAAAATAGGGACCTATTGAGACATTAAACCTATATTTCTTCATTCATATTTTATAGCTAGGACTAGTTCTTTCTTAACATAAACTTTAATAGGTTCTAATAATCAAAACTTGATTGCAAACAAAAATTATTTTAATTATCACAAGTACATAACTCACTTCTAGTTATCATTTCTTAACATCCTTTGAGATCAAGAACTCTGATATTCTAAGTACTCATTTTGGTTACAAAACAAAGTGTGTTTGATAAAAAGAAAGATAATTGTTTCTCACAAATAGATCAAAGGATATAATATGAAGTTTCTTTATTTTGATCTTTTATTAGCTTAGTCTTTATAGAGGTTCTCGTGGAAATGGTTATTGCTATGTATTCTTCTTCAAGAGAAATAATATTTATGTTCTTGATAATGTAATATTTAAATCTTCCCAAAAATATATCCTCAATTTGTTTTTTTTTCAAGAAATCAACATTTTGACAAAGGTTAATCAAGATATCGGGGTTAAAACAAAAAGAGTGCAAGTATATTTGATAGATATATTTTTGTGTGATTTCATTTGAAATCATGTTGTTAGCATTTTTACTGTTAAGATCAATTGTTCTTTTTATATATCTCAATGAAACTATTTGTCTCTCTCTCACATCCTTCTCTATTTCTCTTTATATGAATAAAAGATATTGTGTTGAACACTATTTTTGAGCAAGTATACCTCTTCTAAGTGTTAGAGCAATGTAACAAAATGTTTGTGTGTTTGAAAAAAAATCGAGATGACGGGGTGAATTGATTTCTTGTGTTTTAAAATAATTTTTCTTCTCTCTTTTTAAACTTTCTTAATAGATAATCTTAATAACAATAAAGGGTGTAAGGAAAGAAAAATTTGCACATATAGTTTTATACTGGTTCAAATCACAATGATTCGACGTCCAGTTGCTAATCCCAAGCAGAGATTAACTTTCCACTATCACAAAACCAATAATTTGTTACAATCACACAGAAAAACAAGTTTAAGGATTTAGAAACACTTCTCTTGTTACCTTAAGAGATAATAGTCATATCCCATGAAGACCACAAGGGATGAACACGTCCTCTGAATGTTTCACGAAGGATAAACACTTCCTTTGAATCTTCATAAAGGATGACAAGCTTCAATCAACAACAACAAAAACACTCAATCACACTCCTAATGAATGTTCTCGCTCTTACCAACACCAAGTTCTCAAAGTCAAAACATAAGAGTTACACAAACCTTAGGTCACACTTTAATTCGTTAAAAAACATTCAATTGTGTGTTAGAATGAGAGTCTAAAACATCTTTATAAAGACCTCACTCAGGGACACCTCCAAAAATCCGTGTCTAGCCTTTTCTCGCGTAATAATTGATTATCTTAATAAGGTAATTGATTATGCATTTAATGAATGTACAACGGTAAAAAACGTGCTCAAAAAGTCCAACGGCTAGTCATGATAATCGATTATTGCAAGTGATAATCGATTATGGATAATCAATTATCATTCTTTAGTAATCGATTATTTCAAAGACCAAACTAGAGTTTTTTTAGTATTTTGAAAAAACTTATCTATGATAATCGATTATCTTAAGTAACTAATCGATTATTGTACAAATTTTTGACTCCAAAATGAAATTTAAAGCATAAATTACATGGAATCAAACAAATCACTAAGTCATATACATAAACTACTTATTACAAAAGCTTTAACACATAATACAAATCTTCATAAAGGTCTTCTTGTAAAGTGAGCACTTGAGACTTGATTTAGGTATCATCAAAACTTTTGTGCTTCATCTTTTTGCTAACAATCTCCCCCTTTTTTATGATAATCAAAAACTCCTTTGGTTTAAAGGCTTTTGTAATAACCTGTACTCATACACAACTTAAAGAAGAGAGAGCATTAGTAGAAAAAAGATAAACCTTTTAAAGTCTTTAAACAAAATATTTCTCCCTCTTTTTTATTATTATAAAAAAAAGTTGTACAAGAATTAACTCCCCCTAAAGATAATACTCCCCCTTAATATAAGCCATAAACAAAATAAATAACAAAGCAAATTTGTATTAATTGAAAACAGGAAGCATAATACAAAACATAGAAAATTCCTAAAAAAAAAAATAATTGTCAAAATTTTCTTTCATGTTAAAAACTCCTACTTAATTTGGTCATCCATACTTTACCAAGTTTTGGTGTACACTCAAAAACTTTTTCTTAATTTTGAAATAACCTAAAAAAATAGAAAAATAATATTTTGGTCCTCAAAAATACTTATTTGGGTCCTTTGAAGTTAGAAACATGTTATTTTACAATAGGAATCCATGTATATTTTCCATTTGGAACACTATAATATTTTATTCTACATTTATTTGATGTATGACTCTTTCTTATGCAATAGAAACAAGTAACAACATTTGGGTTCCTATAATAAGTAGTTTCTTCTTCTACCCAAACTCTACAAGTTCTTTTAGTTTTATTCTTAGATTTAGAAGCATACCTACTTTTAACATCCTTTTTTATTTCTATAAAGCTTTTACAACATTCTCCTTTGGTTGTTTATGTTAATTTCTTCAAATTTATGCAAGATGTACATTCATTACTACTAACAAATTTTCCTGTTTCTAAATAGGAAATTTTGTTTTTCAAAATTTCATTTTCTTCAAGCATATTTTCAAATTTTGATTTTAATTCTTTAAAATCAATTTTTAATTTCTTATGAGCGAGATCTAGTTTTTTTTACTCTAGCAATAATTCCCTATATCTATCTTATAATTCATCTTCATCAAGATCTATATCTTCATAATTATCAAAATCGTTAAAGGTAATTACTTGGCTTCCACCAATACTGTCGTTCGCGTTAAACAAATATTTGCTTACTCATTAAGTCGTTAATGCTTGATCTAGAGTATGATGAAGAGCTTGAACTATACTCTTCCTACTCCTTTATTTTGGAAAATTTTCTTTTGGACAATTGGTTTTGATGTCCTATTTATAGTTTTAATATGCATTGAATGCACTTTTTTTTTCAAAGTTTCTTATATTTTTCGTGAAAGAAATCATTATAATGATAAGTTAACTAATTTAGTTTTCATTCATAAAAAAAACAATATAAGTGATTTAATGTTTTACTTCCATATATTTATTTAGATTTTTATTCGTATAGTTTGCCTATGTTTCAATTTTTATCATAGATTTAGTGTGGTTCTCATTCTTTGTATTCTTTAATTTAATTTAATTTTCTTAATAAATTTTCCTATGACAAATGATTGATGGATTTGGAGTGTCAGCATAGGTGAGATGTCAAAGTTCATAGTGATGTCTATCATAATCTTATTTGGAATGCATTTTTAATTTGTCTTATTTTCATTTTCTATCATTAGTAATAAGTTAGATTTATTAAGAATAAATGCTTTAATTTTATATGTTTAACTCATCTTATTCATTATTTCAGTCATACAATTTTTTGGAGACAATTTTTTTTATTCTAGTTGCATTGGATTCTAAACTTTTAGGACTTTAAAATGAACATATAGATTGTTGGATTTGGACTTCTTTGTTATCTTTTATGGGGTGTTGCTCCCTCCACCACCCCAAGTACTTCTGCACCTTCCCACTATTTTCTTTTATTCCAAAAATACTCTACACCTCCTCACTATTTTCTTTTATTTCAAAAATACCCTACACCTCCCCACTATCCTCAACAATCTTTCTCTTTCTCTCTCTGCATTAATGGAGCATTATCTTTCTCTTTCTCTCTCTACATTAATGGAGCATTCATATGACTTAGATTTAAACTTGTGATATATTGCAAAATATAAAATTGAGAGGAAACTTCAATATTAGTCTTTCTACCACTTCCATTTTATAAACTTAAAGGTTAGATGCAAATAATAAACATAAAAATATTAATAGTAAATAATATATTATTATTATTATTATTATATACTAACTTTATAATGACGAAAGAACTAAATAAATACCAAATCTTTAACAAATAACTTTTCTTTTATATTTTAAGTATTTAATAATATTTTTATATTATTTATCTAATAAATTAAATACTTTATTCAAGTTATTTGAGTCAAACATGTCGGTAAGTTAAAACATAATATAATGTAAAAATTATAGATATTAAATGTAAAAAAAACACACATATATATAAACATTTTTCTAGAAATTTAGAACAAAGTTTTACCATTTATTAAGTGATTTGAAGAAAAAAAAATATATTGAACATAGAAAATAAGATTGAATCAAGCTTATTTAAGGGAAAGTAAAATTTTGCAATATATCACAAGTTTAAATCTGAACCATGTGAATGCTCCATTAATGTGGAGAGAGAAAGAGAAAAAGAAAGATTATTGAATATAGTAGGGAGGTGTAGGGTAATTTTGGAATAAAAGAAAATAGTGGGGAGGTATAGAGTATTTTTGGAATAAAAGAAAATAGTGAGGAGGTGCAGTAGCACTTGGGATGGTGGAGGGAGCAACACCCTCTTTTATGATTTTTAGAAGTTGAGGAAAATTTGATATAAATGAACCCCGTGAATATGCATGTTTTTTTATTGGACTTCTAAACCTTATTAGAGCCCGAATTGAGCCCATAATTGCTTCAAAGTTTTGTAAAATTGAGTTTTAGGTCAAAGCCTATTACAGGCCTAATTTTGCCTAAAATAAAAGACAAAAATCAATTGCTCACAATTTTTAGGGTTTTAGTTTTTCTCCTTCTTTAACTATTTTCATCTTTTCTTAATCTTCTAATTTGCTTCACGAAATTAAGATCAAACAAGAGTTATTGCGCTGATGGTTCTTTGCTCCAAGTTTGTTCTTATCTTCTCTAATTTTTGTTTTTTTTATATTAATTTGTATTTCTAATTTTATAACTCAAATTAGGATTCTATTAAATATTGATTGATAATTAAATTAGGACTAGATTGAATGATATTAACATTTAATTTGGTCGATTGATTGAATAAGTTACTTGGTTAAACTTGGATGTTAACTGTTACTCACATTTACTACATATAAAACTAATTTACTATATATATAAAAATAGGTGTAAACCTTACCTTAATTACAAGTCAATTTTGTGAGATTAAGTTACGATTAAAATATATTTTTTCACATCGTATTAGAGTTATGAGTTTGAGTCTAGGGTGTTACTCCCTCCACCCCCACACGTCTCTTCCTCCACCTCCCCAATTTTCTAAAATGCCAATTATATCCTTCTAAAATGACAATTATATCCTCAAAAGTTAAAATTTTTTATTTTTATTATTTTAATATTTTAATTTATTTAAAACTTCTGATTTACTTCCCTCTGCACCTCTTCCTCTCTTCCATTTTCGTTTACCTTTCTCTCTTCCGTTAAGCTTCTTCTCCACCTATAACAAATTCATATTTTAACAAATTCATATTTTAACAAAATTATTACGTTTAAAAACTAACCATATATAACATTTAAAATTATAAATTTAAATATAAATTACTGTAAATAAAATAAACAAATAAAATAAAAACGAAACGTAAAAGGAACACTGCCTATGGACAGATGACATCCTTCAACGGATGTCAACATCCGTTTAAGGCAAAACGGATGTCGACATCCGTTTAAGGCAAAACGGATGTCGACATCCGTTTTGCCTTCAACGGATGTTGGCATCCGTTGAAGGATGTCATCCGTCCAGAGGCAGTGTTCCTTTTACGTTTCGTTTTTATTTTACTACGTTTTGCGGCTCATGCAAGGATTATAGGCTTGGATATTAAAAGGATTATTGGAAGTATGGGAAGGATTTAGGGTTTAGGATTATTGGAAGGATTATGACTACGTACTTGGAGAGGAACCACGACAAGGACACTACACCATAAACGCATTGCACCACGTACTGCACCGAGAACAAGAAGAAGATTGTTTGATAATTCTTTTCACGATCACCAAGCTTTGTAGAAAAATATTTTACTCATACAAGAAACTACGTAGGTTATCAGTGAAATATGTTATAAATGAATAAAATTAAAAAACAACAATTTTAAAAATAAAATTTTACTGAGGGGCAAAATAGTAAAGGAAAGGTGGAGGAAGGGGCAAAATAGTAAAGGGGGGGGGGGGTGGAGGAAGAGATGTGTGGGGGTGGAGGGAGCAACACCCTTGAGTCTATCTTAGCAAAATTTTTGTTTGTTGGGTTTATTATTCTATTCATTATCGGACTATCTATTAATGTATCATCCAATATTCAAGATGTATCCAAAATGTATTCATTAATGTATATCCAACATTTGGGATGTTTATACATGAATGAGAGAGGATGTGTTGAAAATTTCACATTTATAAAATTGTGCATTGATATGTTTTGATATTTCTTTATTTGGTTTTTTATTTCTAGTTCTATTTTTCAATTTTAGTTTTACGTTTTTCAATCTCTAAAACCTCCAATTTTCATTTTTCTGAAAAAAATATTAATTATTGAATAAATCGACCTAAGTTTTGTTTTATATTACAATTTAAAAAAAAACTTAGTATTTTTATTTTCAACTAAATATGAAATTTTAACCAAAAAAAATAAAAAAACTATCTTAAATAACATGTGAAACATAACCAAACTAAAATAACTATATAAAAAATGATGAAATTTTGCATAAAATTCATATTTGCAAAAACGAGTAAGCGATATAAAAGAAAAGATATCATATAAGTTGCTATGTAATGATAGAAAAATGTTATTTTCTTATTCTCACTTTCTCGTCAATATTTATAAATCAAGTTGAGCAACGATAGTATATTTTTACGACGTTTCAAATTCCTCTTTATATTTTTCTTATACGAATTCGTTATTATTTAACTCGAGCTTACACAAGAGAAAATAAAATTATAATTGTTAATAATAAATACGATTTTATATCCACAAAAAGTTAAAAATAAAATTAATTTTACTTATTGAGTCAATTAAGAAATTCACAATAGATAATTAAAATAATCACAATTATAATAAAATTTATATTATTTATTAATGATTCATAATAAAGGAGTAAACATAATAACTTAAGTCAAGTAAACACAATCATATATTAAGCATAACCTATTTTATATGTAATTTAAAACTTTTTCTTTTGACTTTTTTCTCATTAAGGAGAGACACCGATAACGGTAAAATAAAATATAAAAGAAATATATATCTTAAGATATTTCTTCTGTAAATTTTACAATGTCCAACTTGCATCAAAGCATGCAAATTTAAAATGAGAGTAAGGTATCTTAGTCCACAATCCCCGAGTTGTTGTCATCGTGAAAATGAATCAAACTGGTGTTTTTGCATTGGGGACACTTGAGATCATTTTTACTAACCATTGCATACATAAGACATTCGGAGCATCCTACTACCACCATGGATGCAACATCAACATTATTGGAGAAATCGAAGTTGTTGTTGTCGTCTTGGTTAAATTCAAAGCAAAAACATGAGATTGGTGGAGAAATTGGTGAATTTGGTGCTAATTCAATTGGGGATTCAAGTCCATCATCAACTACCATTGGTGGGGGTAGGTTGAAATTCACTTCATTTGGGGCATTTCCATTTTCATCACTCATGATTCTATCTCTCCTTTTTTCGTCCTGTTTTACTCAAATCATCAGATAAAAAAATCACACAACCAAGTTCTTGTCTATAAAATTAATGTTTAATTTCTTTTACTTCCTGTTAATATTATTTCTCTGTTTTTTTTAACTCGGATCCTTATAATTTTAAAAAAAAAATTGAATGATTTTTTTCGTTAAATCAGCGTTGTTTCGAAAATGATTGATTGACATATGCTAATATTCATTTACCCTTTTTATGTATTTATTGTCCATTGCTGGTCGAATAGAAGAATCGCATTGAGTCTCTTCTAAAAAAAATATAGATCACATTGAATAAAAGCTAAATAGAGAAAAAAATATTGAATCAAAAATAAAGAAAAACGTTACATCCTTATTACAAAATATAAAGAAAAAAAATTGATATTAAGCCTAAAATGAAAAGGTGTGATTAGTATTATATACCTTCAAGGCTTGAAAAAGCAAAGCTATAAGTGATTGAAGGTGTGGAGAAGAAAGTTGAATGGGTGAATGGTTCAAAGAAGAATGTCTCTGTTCCAACACCAACAAATTGATATGATATGTTTTGAAGGGCTGCATCCTATGTCATTTTATAAGAAAAAGTAGTGCAGTTATTCAAGAATTTGTTTTTAAGAATAAAATTTATTTTTGCTATTCATCGTGGGCCGTTTCTATCAGTTGCTTGTTAGACGTCAAAGTTAGTTTATTGTGTTGTTAATGTTTACATTGGAACTAAAATACATAAGACCAGAAAATGAGATAAGAAGTTAATTGGAATTTAATGTAATTTATTATCTTATTTCTAATAACAATTATATTAAATTTATATTATCTTTTAATAATTCGTATTAATTTAGGAGACCGAAATTTTCGTTACACATTTAAAATAGTTAACTTCATTTATAATTTATTAAAATATGTTAACAAAAAAACAAAAGAGAAAAAAAGAAAGCTATCCCGAGCTTTATAAACTATGGAAAAGTATTTTAAAACCAAGGCGAGCTATTTGGTCACTTTGTGAGTGTATTTTCACACACTACTCGTTACGCGAGCGAGTAGAATTTCTTTGTTGATCGAAATTAACATAATCTAATTCTAACTTTATTTACTTGTATTTTTCTTTTATGTTTGATGTAAGACTATGTAATATTAAAATAATAGTTGATTTATGATATTTACGTGAGAATAGTTGATAGATTTATGAATAACTATGCATACGAATAATGATATATGATATTGTAATGATGATGAGTATTGTATATGTGTTTGACATAATTTCATCAAGGAGATTTTTTGGTAGCGTTTCATTAATGTACATATTGATGTGGGAGTTCAGAGGTTGGAGGTTCTCTTATCACTCTAAGAATCATTCAAGCTCAAGTAGAGTAAAATGAGGTATGTGGTGAGAGGTGCATGAGGTCCTAGTCTAAGGGCTTTAGACCAAAGATGTTAATGGACTAATCTTGTGTGTGAAAGAGTGAAAATCATTGACAAATACTTTATAGAATAGTAGAGGCCCCTACAAGTGCAAGACCCATCGTAATTTCACATCAATGTTTTATCCGGATAATTGAGTCTAGTATGAATCTTCATATGTGATATGTTTGTTCTTATGAATAAGTGAGGTATGATATTATATTTATGTTTGTTTTATGAAAACTCTTTTCCACATTAACTTACATTGTTGTTTCTTTTGGTATTTCTTGTGTCTATGTTTGTTTCTTTTGCGATGATCACCAAATTGGTGTGATTAAATGAGGGGTAGGTGTTGAAGCATCTTTGGTGTTGGACAGTTATGCTATGAAGTATTCTTCATTTTCGTCTAGTAGTTTTCCTTACTTTAGATATATTTTATTATTATGGTTATTTTTTTTAGATAATTATACTAATACTATATAATTATATGTTGAGACAATCGACTTTGTTTATCAATCTTACAATGTCTTATTTTATCAGTTGTAAGCTGCCAAAATTAGGATGTTACATTTTGGTATTATAGTCGTTTGTCCTTCGGATGACCTGAGGGTTGTGGGTTTGTCATGTCTTGCAAAGTTTTAGAGTTTAAAGTTTATATTCTAGAGATTGTGTATCTAACTAGAAGTATTAAAAACATAAAATGTCTTGATAATAGTAATGAGGGTGCACACTGATGACTATATCAAAGATAATTTTCTTTCTTAATTATGAAGGTTTGAGGAAATAAAGAGTTAGGTTTGTTAGAGGGGGAGTAGAGTTGTGGTTTGAGTTTTGTTTTCTGTAACAAATCTTGTTATATTCTTGCCTTTGTGGTTTGTGTTCAAGTTCTTTTTCTAGTCGTTGGGTGAGTGGGTCTTTAGGCACTACTCTTTGAACGAGTATATGTTCTCATGGAATGAAATTAATAAAGTTTGATACTATTTTATATGTACTCTTCTAGTATGTTTAATGTAGGACCATGTGATGTTAAAATGATAGTTGGTTTATGATGTTTATCTAAGAATGATTGATAGATATGTGGATAAATATGCGTGTAAATAATGATGTATGAAATTGTGATGAGGATGAGCATTGTATGTGTTTGACATAATTCCAAGGATCTTGTGGGGAGATTTTATGGTGACATTTTTTTAGTTACGTATTGATGTGGGGGTTCAGATGATGAAGATTATCCTATCACTCTAATAATCATTCAAGCTCAGATAGAGTAGAATGAGATATATGGTGAGAGGTGTAGGAGGTCTTAGTTTAGGGGCTTTACCTTGGCCAAAGATGTTAATGGACTAACATTGTGTGTGGTAGGGTGAAATCCATTGGGAATGACTCTATAGAGTTGTAGAGTTCACCACAAGTGCAAGACCCTCGAGATTTCACATCAATGTTTTATCTAGATAATTGAGTCCATTATGAGTCTTCATATATGATATGATTGTTAGTATGAATGAGTGATTAATGATAATATCTTCATGTTTATTTTATGAAAACGTTTTTGCACATTAGCTTATATTGTTGTTTTTTGTGAGTAGATGAGGGGTAGATTTTAATACATCTCTGGTGGAGAACAATAATGCTGTGAAGTATTCTTCCTTGTCATCTAGTAGTTTTCTTTAGTTATTTTAGATATATTTTATTACTATGATTTTTTTTATAACTATACTGATCCTATATAATTTTATGTTCACACAATTGATTTTGTTTATCAATTTTAAAATGTCTTATTTTATCATTTGTAAACGGTTAAAATTTGAATGTTACAATTAGAAACTTTAAACTTAATTAGGCTTTAGTTTATTCATTACATGCACAGTGTATTGTACGTGACCAAAACAAAAACATAAAAAATGAAAAGAATGTTATCTCATATTATGAGAAAAATGGCGACTTAACTTTTATGAATAGATATTTATGTAAAAATTTATACATATTATATTACATCTTTAATTTTTTATTAATATTTTATTTTTATTATTATAATGAATAAACAATTAATGTATTATTATCAAAATAGAAAAAGTTATTGATATCTATTACAATTTTTTTGTTAAAGATATTTACTTTCTCTTAATCTAAACAACCTCTCTTAAGTTATCATTTCTACTCATACTAGTAAACCTGAGTATGAATGATATCACTGTATACTCAAACTCTTGTACTATACTTATAATTAATTTGAGCATTCAACAACAAAATAAAATACAATGTCATATTAATTATTAGGTAAAAGAATTAGAAAATAATTTATTTTATTGATTGATTTTAATTGAAAATATTAATAACATTAATGATAAATTAATAAATTGTGGTTCATTTAATAGTGGACTAATTACCACTACTGGGTCCATCACCTCGTTGCCCATGATATGTCCTTAACCTGTCACGTTACAAATGGTGAGGCTTAGAGTTGTCAAAAAAGATAACCTGACTCGACCTAGTTGGGTTCACCATGAGTTAGTCACTTAGTGGGTCAATTCAACCCAACTCACTTATTAGCGAGTTGAAAAAATTTAAACCCGACCCGATCCACCACGGGTTGGTGGGTTAAACGGGTTGGCTCATTCGCTCATTTAATTATAAGTTTCTTTTTAAAATAAAAAAATTACAATTTTTTCAATCCAAATATAAATAAACCTCACACTAAAATGATGTTAAACTCCAAAGTCAATTCAAACTAAAAAAAATGATCATACAATCCAAACGTAATACAAAAACATATATAAAAAGCACATAACTAAGTTTTTAATATTGATAATTTTTGTATCACTTGTCCATTTATAATATTACCGTCTTAAATAGATAAATTTATAATATTTTTCTCTCTTAAAACATCTTCTTCTTTTTTATCATCATCTACAATGTAATAAAAAATGTTAACTAATAATATTAAAACACAAAATAATAAATAATTAAATTAAATTAGGTGGAATGGTGAGTCAATCCAGCTCACTACGGGTTCAACCCGATGAGTCGGGTTCTAAGTGAGTTGGGTTGAAAACTAACCCATTTAAAAAATTACATTTTTTTCAAACTTAACCCAACTCAAATCCGTGATGAGCCGAGTTGACATACGAATTAAAATCCATTTTGACAATACTGGTGAGACCAATTACACCAAGAGGAGATAATCCCAAAATAAACAAATCGGTGAGGGAGAGAATGTTGAAAACGTCATGAAAAGTTATCGTAGAGCTAGGTGTTATGTGTTAGCGAAGAGTGACGTTGACGACGATCCCTCGGTCGTTAAGGATGGAGAACACTAAAGTGAGACTTCTTTAAATAAGTAGACCAATCACCTTATATCTTTTTGTAGAGTGTCTTCTTATACTTGGGACTTCTTGGAAGGCAAATTACATTAATATCCCTAAGTAGAATGATGTATAAAATAATTTCAAATACCAACCAATAATAAAGACACATAAAAGTTTTAAAACGTGTTTTTAAAAAGGACATAATAGTAATCACCTTATCTATTAACTTTGTTGTTTTTATACTTTAAAATTTATCTTTAACTAAGAGGATTCTTCTTTACAAAAGTTATGTAATCTATCATATTTTGTTACTAATAATACTTTTATCATTACAACTCATTTTATCATTTTACTCTTTAGGTTTTATATAACTAATTTTTAAACTCAATTAACTATCAATAAAAAAAAAATACCTACAATAAAAACTATACAAATTATTTATTTTATAATTATTTTTTATAAAATAATAATATTTTTTATTTCAATAATTATGATAAAAAAATTACTTCTTAAGTGAAAATATATACAACTAAATGCATGTGTTTCCAACGAATAATGTAAATAACAAAACAAAACAATTATTTATTATTTTCCTTAAAAAAACACAACTTTAAAGTCTTGATTTTTTAAACTTTTGAAAATTTAATATTTTTCTATAGCATTTTAGTCAAAATATTTTTTATCAATCCATGATTCACATTGTTTAGAACAATGGTGACAATTATACATGATACTCTTCAAAAAAATTCACAAATATAAGTAATATGAATTAGTAATACTTAGATTTAGTAACTATGTGGTTAGTACCATTAACATAGTTATTCAAATAAAGTGTTTACTTTACTTTAGAAAAGGAAGTATTACGTCGAAGTGTTAGATTAAAGTCAAAGGTTTATGCTAAATCTTTGACAATAAAAACAACATAAAAGCACATGTCGCAACTGATTTTTTTTTTGGTGGTGAGGAAGTTTGTCATTCACATGAAGACTTGACAACGATGCAATGAAAAATGAACTTACGTGCATTTGTTTATATTTTTTCATTATTTGTGTACATAGTTTAGGTAAGTTTTGTGTACATAGTCTAGATGTGCTTTGTATATTTAGACTATAGAGACATTGTCAACTTATGTTTAAACTCAGGAGAATATAATGTTTAATCTGGAGAGATTTTGTACACTCATGCAAACTCGAAGCTAGGAGTAGTAGCAAATAATATTTGTAAATATTTGTTTTTAGCATAACATTTTGTAGTTTGCAATTAGATAATTGAATGTACATCAGATTAGTGAACTAATATAAAATAAAAGTATTTGTACTATATGGTGTGGAAGACCGACTGGAAGTGGTCAGCAAGTCCAATAGGAAGGAACCGATCGGCAGACATTCAGTGACATTAATGGGTAATAAAGGTGAGTAATTATTACATCACGCGTATTGCATTTGTGGCTAATCATGGAGTGATACTAGGCAGATTATGCTGGATATAAGGAAATTAGCAAATGATGAGACACAAAATATATTGCATTAAATGACATTCAATGGGCTGGACAATTGCAAAGCCTATAAATACAGAACTAATGACCAGGTAAAGTCAGATTTTCTGAAATATATTAAGATCTTGGAGGACACCTCACTGACTTGAGCATCAGAGTGTTTTTTTGCAGGTCACCCCTCGCTGAGCCGATCGGAGAAGGGGAGTTGAACCATTCGTTGTGCACTTGGAAAGAAAGAAAACGCGTGGAGCGACAACCTCGGACCCACATTCAACATAAACCGTATTCATTATTTTTTTTAGTAGTTATACAATGCTTCTCTTTACCATCATAAAAATATTTTAGAAAATTTTTGTTAACTAATTTGAAAAATCATTAAATGACCCTCTTAACCGTCTAATAACCTTATTGTGAAATTCTTTAAAGCAATTTTGTTAGCTTCAACCGTTTATTTTTAGAATTAACTTTCTTTTTAACCTCCTACATGTTACCTATATAATTGTCATGTATACATGAACCAAAATAAAATATAATTAATCTTAACATACAATACCTATATAAACTTTCCTTTTCTTCAATCAAGTCCTTTTATATTTTGTTTTATTTTACTTTGTTGTACTTTTTCTTTTTTCTTTTTTTTTACTTCACTCATTTCCCCAACTCATTAGCACCACTCATTTCAATCCTCCAAAATTCAATACTGTTTAAAACTCTTTCTCTACATATGTAATCTTCACCATTATAATTGAATCATCACATAAATAAATAAATCACATTCTATTTTAGCTTATCTATTTATTCAATGAAGGAACACAAGCTTCCATTTCATTCATTAGGTGTTTTTTTGTCTTTCTCACTACAATGGATGAGAATTCAACAACAAAATATGAAGTGGTCTTAATTGGTAGTGAAGGTAATGAGCACATATTTGTTGATATTCGTGGTTGATATAATAGAACGATGATAACACTTCGTAGGATATCAATTGTTTGTGATTGTGCTGATTTACTTTGTCAGTCAAATTTCTAAAATTAGGTGTTAAGTTCTAATAGAGGTTTATTTTTAAAATTGGTAGGATTAGAATATGGAATTAACACTAGTGTAGAAAAGGCCTTTAACACTAGTTCGACCCTCGAATATCCAACGTAAAAAATGATCGGTGGCATTTTTCGTAAATAAAACAACCATATAGACGCCTATTTTGGAGGGAACAGACTTCTAAAGTCATATAGACGTTTGATGTGGGGGAACAAACGTCTATATACTCATTTTTGAAATCTAAAAAGTCACTTTTTGACTCTTTGATGAATTATCTTTCATTTGAACCGATTAAAATGCGTTTTCGTTGGGTTTTGGTGTAGTTTTGCTCGTGTCCTTGGGCGGCATTCTTGGACGGCGATTTCTTGCGTTTTGCACTCCTCCAATTCCCTTCACTACGTTTTTAAAACCATCGAATACAAAAAAACGTACAATCCATTCTCTTCAACTAAAATATAAAGTTGTAAACTCGAATCACCATGAGCCAGGAGTAACCCAAGAGGCCTCAAGCGGAGAAAGATCCAATCAAATACGACGACGCTTTAGACGTCTGATATGTAGTGTTAGACCTCTATATAGACGTCTGATCTGTAGTGTCAGACGTCTATATAGATGTCTGATCTGTAGTGTCAAACGTCTATATAGACGTCTGATGTGTAGTGTCAGATGTCTATATAGACGTCTGACAGTGCAAACCGACGTCCCATCAACGTTACCCGTAAAGACGTCAGGTCGGGATCAGACGTAAAAAGCTCAAAATAACATACGTCTACATCGTTTTCTGCACTAGTGTAAATTAATGTTAAATGATTGAGTTGAAGAAGTAAAAGAATAAAAAGAAATACGAAGTTGAAGAAGAAAAAGGAAGAAATAGAAAACAAATCAAAAGGACATGTTTTACAAAAAAATTAAATTTTATTTAAATATTGTGTACTAAATTTAACATAATTTCAATACGGTATTTGCATATGTACTAAGAACATTGATGAGAACATTGATTAGGAGGTGAGAGGTGACATGGATTTTGTCTACAAAACTAATAATGTTAGTTCACTTTATTTATACTAAGGATTAATATGAATATCATATCTTGTTTGTATGAATTGGTTTTGAATTTCAAAACATTTAAAGACTAATAAGAAATGATTATATACATCCAAAAGCACTTCAAGGAATATTCAACCACAATTTACTTTATAAATTATAACAAAGTATACGCTTTAATAAAATAATATCATTTTAATTCTTTTTAAATATAATTATTCTACGTGTCCTGTCAATAAAAAAGTTTTAATGCACCATTAAAGCTTGACAGTTTCATTCATGATAAATATTTAAGTCATATAGGCATTCTATTTTCTCATTTATGAGGTAATTATTTGACATTACCATATAAATGTTTAATACAAAACACATCTCACACAAGCTTTACAAAGAGAGCTCGACAAGGGATTATTATGCACTTAAGCATTCTATTATTTTCTCACTTAACTTTAAAAGATTCTTAATTTTCTTACTTACTTAAGAATTAGAGAGTCTTTTGAAGATTGATCTTCCTTTGTCAAAACTGACCTGACCTATAACGCTTCTTCTAAGATCTTGCCACGTGACTTTTAGATACCAAGTACAAACCCAATAAGAAAATTTAGCACCCATTGTGGGGCTTCAGTAAAGCTATCTCCTACCTCACTCATTTTTTCCTCAAAACATTCCTTGCATTCCAATCCAACACCTAAAAGAATGGATCCCAACTTCATGCATGTTATCCAAAACCAAATCCAATATGCTACTTGACCAGAACGAGCAACTCAGGAGACAACACTAGATTGATGTGTTGCTATGAACTCAAACTAAAACCATGACCCAACAGTTCCTTTAACAACATCATGCTGACTTGCAGGCATTACACTCAAACGTAATTAATTTGGAATGGAAAAAATCACTCAAGCCATTCTATTCCTTATAACAATCTCCCATAGTAGAGATGTACCACTCCTTGGAATGTGACAAGTGCTTGATATTAGTGAACTTCAACGCTTAATTATCACTTATCTTTTTTTTGATTATGTATAAAATTTGTGATAACTACCCCAATTTTACTTATTTTGCATAAACACATGAATTCAAGGAGTTAAATCTTAATTTTGGTGAAAATAAGAAGAATTACATTCATTTTGGAAGAATATGACTTGCCACGACTAAAATGCCACTTGAGGGCTTGGGCCATATAAGAAAACTCACCAAAGAAAGTTTCCTTAAGCCATCAACTAAGAATTGAGCCATGGGAGAGTGTTTCATTATTAAGCAACCTCAAGCAGCTTGAGCCCAGATCTTCATAGCTTAAACCACAAAGGAAACCCAACAAGGGAGGAGACCTTGGCGTTGAAGCTGTGAGCCACCACATGAGTCGTGCTGCAAAAGTCTATAAATACAAACACCTTGGAGAAGTGGGAGAGAAGAGGTGGAAAGATCAAAACGAGAGAACTAGACTTCGATCTTAGCTTTGTTAGGGTAAGTTTAGAGAAAAACTCTAGTGAGTCTCTCTTCATGAGGAGCTAAATCTTCATGTGTTAGAGCATGATGTAACATATTCAAACTCTCTTGTATTTGGTGACACTTTCATTTATGCAGTTTTCATTTGATTTCAAGTGGTTAATTGATTTATGTTGATTTTGGGATGAACTAATCACTTATCCTGTTTAACTGGCTTGAGGCATAGAGGTATCTAGTCGTGAGTTGTGGTCCAATCAGTTTTTCTGTGTGTTTCTAATGAAATAGGCCAGAGATGTACAACTAGAATAAAATCTTATTCGTAATGCAGGTGAGTCGTACGCGGTATCTGGGTACCAGATTGAGCTTGGAGTACCATAAAGAGCACTCCCAAGACTTGATCACGTGAAGTTGCAGACTTGAAGGAAGATCTAATGCAAGAAGGGATGAGTATGTGAAATTAGACTCTAACACAGTTTTAATACTATAATCACTCCTTTAATAGCTTAAACTGATTTCTAGATTAATGTGACAACACTTTCACTCTCCACTCTCACACTTTTTACACAAAAATAGTCTCATATAAGATCAAATTGAACATAACATTGTTATTTTCACCAAATCCCTGTGAATACCACACTTGTTTACTAAATCCACACAATATACTTTCTGGTAGATTCATGACCTTGTAATAGCCATGCGAATAAGTTTTTGGCACCGTTGTCAAGGATTTGAATTAAGAAATCTTTGTTTATGATCAGATTGTTCATTGTATAAATTTGTATATTATTGTAAAAAGAATTTACCTGTTTTATTCTTTTGTTATTTTTCTATTTTTTGGTTACTATTTTATTAACTTTCATCACTATTTCTATGTAAATTTGGTGCTATAAAGTTGTTTACTATTGTTTTTAGTTGTTGTGTATGCAAAGAAGAAGAAAAAAACGGGTTTTGTTGTTTGATCCAAAGGTAGAATGTTTATAAGGTATAACAACAAGAGCATAAAATAGAGAAAAATCCTGACGCCATCGCTTAAGTCGCAAATTGAAGTTGTGAATGCTAATATTGATATGAAGACAAATCTTGATTTGGAACTAGGTTATTCAAATCAAATGGTTGTTGAAAGAAATAAGAGAAGATTACTTACATATTACACTTAATAAAGACGGTCATGCCACTTCTCAAGCATAGTAAGACCATCAGAAAGAGTAGAGATGAAACTTGCTTTACTTTCTCTTATCACAGAAAATCAATTTACTGGATTAGATTAAGAAGACTCATTCAATCATTTAGCCACATTCTATGAACTATGTGGAACCTTAGGAACAAATTTTGATGATGAGGAAGTTTTTACCTTAGGTTATTTCCATTCTCACTTAGAAGAAAGGCCAAAGTTTGGTAACAATCTCACCCAAACCAAAGCTTGACAAGTTGGGAAGATGTGGAAAGAATGTTTGTCTAGATTCTTTCCTCCATCTAAATATATCAATGTTAAGGCATCAATTACAACCTTTTCTCAAGGCATGGATGAACACTTTTGTGAAGCTTCAGAAAGATACAAGACCTTACTAAAGAAATGTCCCAACCATGGATTTGATGAAATAGATCAACTCAACATATTTTATAATGGATTAAGTCCACAAAGCAGAATGTTGTTGGATGCACCAGTAGGAAGTACCATGAAGATGAAGAGTGTGAAGGAAGCTACAACTATCATAGAATCACTAGCAACTAGTGATCACTAAGCACAATATGATGGAAATCAACCTTCCAAGAGAGGAATACTGGAGCTAGGAACGCAAGATGCCATATTGACACATAACAAACTCATTTCTTAACAAATGGAAGAGTTAAAGAAACAAATGGCAAAACTACATCTCGGGCTGAAAACTCACGGCTCAGAGCGACAACTAATGAAATGTGATTTGTGTGCAAGTGAATACTAGAATGACCATTGTTATGCTCTTGAATTTTCACGAGAAGAAGAGTTACAGTACATGAATGATAGTAGAAGGTTCAACCAACAAGCGATCTAAATAAACAAATTATCAGGGACAATAGCCTCAACATCAAGATAGAGTCTTAAAGATTGAGGATGCATTGGTGCAATTCATCCAAGTTTACACTTCAAACCAGAAGAACACTAAAACTTCACTTAGGAACTTGGAGATGCAGATTGTAAAGTACCTGAAAACACTAGAAGGGGGTTGAATAGTGTTAATGGAAATATTTTTTGCAACCTTTCTGATATAGTAATTTTGTAGAGGTATAAGATTTTTCAAGTGAGTTGTTAAACGCTCGACCTTACGAATAGTTTCAAACAATAAATTCTTTTCAAGTGTTATTCATAATACACGCTACAATGTTTGTAAAGACTTCTTCTTTAATGAATAATTGTTTAGTACATGAAGCTCTTAAAGCGAAAAAGCTACTGTAGGTTTTATAAAAGAAGCGTTGAGATAGAATTAAATAGTAAATGTACAAAGATTTTTATATTGGTTCACTCCAACTAAGCTACATACAGTCTCCTTTAACCTTAGAAGGTTCCACTATAATCTTCAACAAGATTACAACTGAGTATTCTAACCACTCTTGGTATCCGTAGGCACTCTTGGTATCACTCTAATATGCTGCCTAGTTGAGTTTCACTCACTCTTGGTTGTGCAGTATTCTTCACTACTCATGGTATCCCTAGTCAACGAATAACTCCTATTATCCTAGACTAGTTGAGTTTCACCCACTTCTGGTTTTCACTAGACAATCCTGGTATCACTTTGATACGTTGCCTAGTTATCCTTAACTTGCCTGGGTTATACAACAAGTGTTTTAATTCTCTTTAGAATTGTAACTAATTGATTACTTATAAGTCATTAGACGATTACTCTCACAGAGATGATATATGTTCAATACAATACAATCTACAGACTCAATGATTTTTCCTCTCTTTTCTCTCTACTTACAAATCCTAAGATAATATTACAACGACGCTTGAGAGTGTTTCTTGACTTACTTTTTCTCTTCTCAAATATTATCTTTGAGCTTGAGCTTCTCTATGTTTTTCTATAAATGTTTTTTCTTCTCTTCGTAGGATGATATTTTAATTGTAACCTATCCTCTTGATTCTTACTTTGAATCATCTTCTATTTAAAGGGCTCTTCGAAAGATATTCGTTAGACTGAGTTCTTGTCTTGAATCTTGTGTCTTCCTCTGTCTTGTTATGTAGAGCAGTCGTTGGTTAAAGTCAACTTGTTAAAGCAGACTTGCTTTTCTAGTACATTGATAGAAGTAAGATGTATTATTTTTCTAGCATGACTTTTGATGGTGAGAACATTCTGTGAATGTCTTCTTTGTCTCTAACGTCCACTTCTGATATATTTCAAATGTAGTAAGTGGATGCGTGTAGTAGGTTATTTGCATATGGAATAAAGTAGATGTGAACGCAACAAATATGTCTTTTTTCTTATCACTTTTGGTTTTTTTGCTCGTTGAGTATTTAATGACATTTAATGCTTGTTCAAAACAACAAAGTGCTTTTTACATTTTCTACCATTAAGTTAATGTTTATCATTTAAGCTTTTCTCTAAGATACCAAGCGTTGAATAAGAACTTCATCTTTGGACGAAGTAAAGGATTTAGCTCATGGTATCATCTAGTCTGTTTCTAAACTCTTTTTGAGATTTTTCTTTCTTTAGCTAGAGCCTTTAGCACGTTTTTGTTTCTACATGTTTTTGGATTTTTACTTGAGACACATAAGGATTTTACCAAAACATTGTCTTGATACTTCAACATCTTTAACCATTGAGAGTTTAACTGATTACCATTTGGTAAAGTATAGCTTACGCGTTTAGCATGACTCTCATAAACGCTTTGAATTAGGAGTCATTTAGTGTTGCGTCTGGATGTTTTAACTTAGGTTGTTCTATGTTACGTATACGCCTAAGTGTTTTCCTAAGGCTTTCCCATGTTGCTAGATGATTAGGGATTTTGAACCTAACACTTATGTTTTTGCTTATTCTATTCTAGTTATAATCATCTTCAAATTTTCATTTCGTTAATGTTATTTGGTTAAACTTCAGAACATGTGAGAACGTTTAGACATATAAGTCTTATAGAGGATTTTTTCTTAATAGATTGGACAACTAGCACAACAACTAGTAGAACAATAAGAGGCTAAGCTCACTACCAATACCAAGATCAATCCAAAGGAGTAATGCAAATCCATCAG
This sequence comes from Vigna umbellata, assembly GCF_029865625.1. Lineage (NCBI taxonomy): Eukaryota > Viridiplantae > Streptophyta > Magnoliopsida > Fabales > Fabaceae > Vigna > Vigna umbellata. Next base: position 17,404,293 of record NC_142169.1, on the reverse strand, counting down.
CGCGAGGAAAGGAGTTGTAATAGGTAAGGGAATTGTTAATGACTTGAGAGATGAAAAGAAAGGTAAGAAATCTAAACTAGAAAAGACGAGAGAAAGTGAGGACGAGCATAAGTTTAAGTGTGAAAAAGAAGAGTTGAAAGAGAAAAAGAGTGACCTTGAGCGTGAAAAATTTAGAGAAGAAAAAGAGGTAGAGAGTGAGAAAAACATCTAAGAAAGAGAAAGAAAAATGTTATGCAGAAAAAGAAAAAGAAAAGGAGAGAATACGGGAAGAGAAAGTGAGTGAAAAAGAAAGAGAGAAGATGAGAGAATACATAAAAGAGGGAAAGTTAAGCAAAAGGAAATCATTCACGAATAATAACCCTTTTGTCACTCACTTACCATATCCACTTGGAGGAACAAAGAAAGATAAAGAAAGACAATTTAAAAGGTTCTTGGATACGATTAAGAAGTTGTAGATCAACATTCCATTTATAAAAGCTATAAAGCAGATGCCTACTTATGAAAAGTTCATGAAGGATTTGCTGACCAAGAAAAGAAGAATCTTAAAAGAAGAGATTCTAGAGTTAGATGATGGATGTAATGTTATTATACAAAAACCTCTACCACAAAAAAACCTCTCACACTCATGTTTTCAGCCCAACGACTTCAACACTATTTATGAAGTTTTAACACATGTGTTTGGACTACCCTATTAGGCAAAACTTGTAGAAGCCTGAGCTCGTAGGCGGGATGACCACATGATCGATGGAGTTTTCCAAGTTTGGGATCACCTATCAAAATCACGGGGCAATGAAAGCACATTAATTGGTAGACTTCCTAACAAAACTCCTAACAATAAGAGAACACAAAGCTTGGTGGTCGTTGAGCATGGATGCATCCTAAAAAAAGTGAAGTGGGGCTAAAAGATATACTAGAAGGACCCGATGACCTAATTATAGAACAAGCAATTTGGTTCACCTTCAACACATCAACAATTAACCAAAGTATGAATCGTTAATTACAAATCTACGCCACGCACACGAACTCGAAGTAAAAAATTTATAGTGTAAAAGTGATTCCCAACTCATTACCAGTCAAATAAAGGGAGATTACAAAGCTATGGAACCCTTTCTACAAAAGTACTACTACTTAGCCAAAGCCATAACTGGGAAGTTCAAGGAGTTCTAAATCCACCATCTCCATATATAAGAAAATGACCAAGCTAACATGTTGAAGCTTGTTGACATCAAAAAGGCCAACTAAGAAAGAAAACTAATCCAAGAAACACTTTCTTTTCCAAGTTTGGATTAAGAAAATGTATTTTAAATTTCTTCCATTTCACTTAGTTGAATGACATCCATCATAAGTTATTTAAGCTTGGATATACTGCTTGAAACCTAGCTGAGGCAAAAATTATGTGAAGGCAGGCATCCTTTACACCCTACAAAATGGAGAGCTCTTCAAAAGAGAGTTCTCAACTCTACTTCTTAAGTGCTTTAATCTTGACCCAGTGTAGTATGTATTGGCTGAGATGTACTGTGGAATTTGTGGAATGCACTCTTGAGCTCAATACATGGCCATCCCGACTCAAAGTTGGATACTATTGGCTGACCTTAAAGAAAGGCGCACATGATTTCATCACCAAGTGCGAAGAATGTCAATAGTTCGACACCATTACACCTAATACACTAGAAAAGTTGCACCCGATAACTACCCTATGGGCATATACAACTTTGGGAATGTATATACTCAGGCATTTCCCAATAACTAAAGGGTAGGTAAAGTTTGTGATAGTAGTCATCGACTACTTCACATAAATAGATTGAATCAGAATCATTAGCAAATATCATGACTCATCAGGTACAAAAATTATGCTAGAAGAACATTATAGGAAGACATGGATTGTCGCACTCCATTATTATTGATAATGAATGACAATTCATTGATAAAGGGTCAGAACATTTCATGACCCAACTCAACATCAAACACTGACTTTCCTTCGTAGAACATCTGCAAACCAATGGCCAGCTAAGATTGCCAACAAAGTGATTCTTACCGACTTAAAAACGAAAATTAAGCAAGGAAAAAACCTTTAAGGTCGAGGAGATATTGTCCATCTTATGGGGTATGATAAGTGCCAAAATTGAGTTAATCTGGAGATGAATTTAAAAATTATCTTGTTTTGATTATGTTAATTTTCAATTAAATTTTCCACAATTTAGTTTGTTTTATAGTTTCTAGAACAATAAAAAAGTCAAAGTGAAAAACCAAAAGAATTAAAAGAGATTCAAACAATTATGGACAAACTGTGACTAAGCCATGAATAATAGAATTGAGGTTGAGCCACAAAAGAGAAAACGCCTTTGAAGAGGAAACCTCTAGCATTAAACCTGAGGCTAAGCCATGAAGACTCATTCTCAAAAAATTTATCTCAAGAGTTGACCATCAAAGCACGAGACTAAGCCATCAAAGCAAACCCACATTGGAAGGAAAGCTCACCTGCTGAGCCACAAAACCATTGTTGAGCATTGCCCTGGACAATTTATAAAAATAAAGTTGTACCTTTATTTGAGACAGACTTTTTTGGAGACATTTTGAGACACTTTAGAGAGTCTTTGTAAAAACTTTTCTATGTACTTATTAGAAAGCATAAATGGATGTTTGATAGAGGACTATCTCCTAAACGTATATGATAAGAACTTAAGGAAGAACATTTTGCAATTCAAAGAATCTATGACAAGGTAAAAGATCAAAACATGCCTCCTTGAATCTTATAATGTTCCATGACAGAGAAAACTTGAGGAACATGAAGATCATGAGCAATATTGGAGAATAATTTAGGAAATTAAATAAATTGTAATTTTATTTTAATTTTACATAATGTTAAATTTTCTATGCGAGCCAGTTTATGTTCGTTGGGTGAGCCGACCTTGCTAGGTGAAAGTCTGGGTTTGTAATTTTTGTTTTCTATTATTTTTATGTGTTTTGGGCTTTATTTTAGAATTTATAGGACTTCTTAAACTTATGTACCTATATATAAAGTACCAAAAATTGATGTAAACAC